>NW_025953381.1:50233-183414 GCF_018812025.1 Megalobrama amblycephala | reverse complement strand
GACCAACGTTTGTGGCCACCATAGTAGAAGACATGATACAAGAATAGCTTTTCCAGTGTTGCCAGGGCTTCAGTCAGTCCAGTCACTTCGTGGATGCAGTCCTCCAAATCATCAGCCCGACACTTTGGGCAGTAAGTGTGGCTGCTGGTCCACGTCATGTATTGTAAATGTTACCTGCTGTCGTTTAGTCAAGTCAAGTCATGTCAAGCCACGTCAAGCCACGTCTCTGTTTTTGTTCACGTTTGTATTTTACTCTTTGTTTGTACTTGTTACAAACCCTTTTTTAAATTGTCTAGGGTAAACAAGGGTGATAATAAACTGCACTTGGGTTCTCACTACGCTCGCCTCCAGTAGACTCCCTAGGTTACAGAATACATGACCTCACCATGAACCCAGCAGTTGCACTCTTGAATCTTCGCCAAGGCCATCGCACCATTAAAGACTACGTCCAGGACTTTTGTGAACTCTGCCACCAGGTAAATTTCAATGATGTTGCCCTAAAGGACATTTTTCACTATGGTCTGAATTAACTTGTCAGTGCCAGACTACCTGGAGGGAATATCCACTGGTCATTGGAACATTATATGGACTATGCTCTACTGTTAAGTGGGTCTTCCTTCACTGTGGGAATTGTGGATGAGGAGCCCCACAATCCCACAGTACCTTCCACATTAGACTGTCTCCATACCCCAACATTCATGTCTGGAATTATTTATGCCACGCCAGTGTCTCGTCTCGAGCCGGCCGCTTCGCACTCAGGCACGCCGGCCATTTCGCCCTCGAGGCCGCCATGCCAGTGTCTCGCCCCGAGATGGCCGCCATGCCAGCGTCATGCCACACCAGAATCTCGTCATGCCACAGCTGCCACGCCAGAGCCTCGCCATGCCATGGCTGCCACGCCAGAGCCTCGTCATGCCACGCCAGAGCCTCGCCATCCCATGCCAGAGCCCCCCCCCTCATAAATCCTGCCCTAGTTTTCCCTAAGTATTTTTTATGGGGGGTGGGGTTATAGGTTCCAAGGTCCTGTGGCTGCAGAGCTTGGTACACCACCTAACCATGGCCCAGGTCCTCCAGTGCACCGGGACCCCACGCTCCACGGCCCAGGTCCTCCCACGTTCTACGGTCCAGGCCTGCCTCTTCCATGCCCAGGTCCTCCTATTCCCCTGCATGGGCCTGGCCCACCATCCCTCCCCCAAGACCACCCTCCTGAACTATAGTTTTTGTTTCATGTTGGGCATCAGGAGCCGCCCTTAGAGAGGGGATCTGTCACGGGTGTTTTGGTTTTGTGTTCATGTCTTGGTTTTCATGTCTTTTATTTTGTAGTTTGTTTCATGTTGCTTGTTTTTGTCATGCTTCCCTTGATCCTCAGGTTCTCCCTTAGTCCATGTGTCATGTTCTCATTGGTTGTTTTTGGTCCTGTGGTTTTCAGTTCTGTTCTGTTATTGGTTCTCTTGTTCCTTGTGTCACTACCCCATTGGTTGTCCTAGTCATGTGTTCTATCAGTACTTAGACAGTATTTATAGCCATTGTCTTCCCCATGTTCCTTTGTCATGTATTGTAAATGTTACCTGCTGTCGGTGAGTCGTTTAGTCAAGTCATGTCAAGCCACGTCTCTGTTTTTGTTCAAGTTTGTATTTTACTCTTTGTTTGTACTCTTAATAAACTGCACTTGGGTTTTCACAACGCTCGCCTCCAGTGGACTCCCTAGGTTACAACCTTACTTGTTATTTAAAATCTATCTGCTGTCTAGGTGCTGAGTTATTGTTATAATGCCAATTTAGGATATCATAGATGATGAATCTAATTTTATTCCCCTAGAAAAGTGTAGATGACAGGCAAATCTGATGATCACAGCATTTGTTCTCCGCCACAAGATTACAGGAGCAACTCTTCAAGATCTCCTTACACTTCTTAATGAACTGATGCCTGGTATAGCACCCCATACTCCCTATCTGTTTGAGCAAACTCATCAGGTGTGCATGTTAAAATGGAATTACATTTCTATTGTCCATCTTGTACTGAGTACATTGGAGAAACTGGGGAGGGTGTGTGTAAGAATACTGATTGCCAATACAAGTATGATTTGACTACTTGCAAAAAAAATGGAAACTTCTTTATTTATTTACCACTGGCATCACAAATAAAAGATCCCTTGGAAAACAATGACATTTTTTCAAAGCTTGGAAGGTCCCACAATCACAGTGATGATGCGGTCTCTGACATTTTCGATGGCAGTGAAATGCGGAAAACAATGCTTGAAAACAACATAAGTGAGACAGATCTAAATTTACTTTGGAATTGTGGTGGTGTTCCAGTTTTCAAATAATTGGGGTATTCTATCTGGTCTTTACAATGTGCTGTCAATGAATTTCCACCCGAAAGCAGAAAAAACATGTTCTTTGCATGGCATTATGGTTTGGAAGGTCATTACCAAATATGACTACATTGTTCACTCCTGTCATTGAGGAAGCTGAGATGCTTTCCACAAAGGGCTTTACTGGGCAAAATCCTGTCACAAAAGCACCTGCTACTTCTCGAGCATTTTTCTCACTAGTGCTTGTGATGCAGCTGAAAAATTCCCTTCAGTTTAATGGGAAATTTGGTTGCGATTGGTGTCTTCATCCAGGTGAACCACCAAACCGTGTAATTTGTTGCTTCTTCACCACAGTAAGAAAAAAATCCCATACTGTCACACCCAACTCTTCCATCATCTAAGCTTAAAAAAGAATCACTAGTATTTGCTGGGTCACATGACCATAAATGATAAGATTACTTCCTCTCAGTGACCACTGCATGTACCCTTCACTAAATAGGCTCTTAGTAAAGGGATTCAGTTGTTCACTTTCGTTTGAAACACTAATGGCGTCCTTTTCTTAAAGTGCTCTTCAAGGGCTCAAAAATGCAGTTTGGAATTTGCCCTTGAATATGCGCCTAATAGCGAACATTTATGTCAGAGCGAGTGGCTATGCCAGACAGATAATCCTCTTCATGTTAAATCAAATAATGCATTTTCTACCTAAGCTCTATGCCAGTTTGAAAAAGGTGGCTGAGGCGAAGCGGCAAAAACATAACCAGTGAAACAAGAGAGGACAGCCACAACTAAGGAGGTTTAAATGATCAGCCCTTGGGCTTGGTGCCTCAAAATGTGGGATCCCAGGTAATTGCCTGCCCTATTGTGACGCGTCTGCACGTAGGTAATTCTTTAGGTTTTAAGCTTTGGATATTATTTTTGTCAAAATGAAACATTGGTTAACAATGCAGGAAGGCCAGCAGAGGAGAACAGATATGCACCATCGTCATGCCTTATACATGCAGTATGACGCAGGAGCAGCACGTGCTATTGTGCTTTCACAGATGCCAGGTTTGCAGTGCACAACTGATCTGTTTAACACAAACAACATTTACTTATTTTTAGTTTAAATCCAATAGTTGTTACTGAACATGGCTTGTCAGCATTGTGATTCTCTTTGTATACACTATTTCATAGATGTCACGTTTAAATGTTTTATTAAATTCATTACGTTATATATATGTAAACAGGGTTCCCACTCTAAGCCAAATGTCAAATTCCCTGACTTTTCCTTGACTTTCACAAACTAAAAAGCTGAATTTCCATGACCTATAATGAACAGAGCACTGAGCAGACAAAAAAACGGTCACAAACAGTATTTTTTTACTGTTTATAAGTAAACTTTATTTACTTATTCACAGTTGTTTTATTACAAATCTAACTTAAACACATACATACTATTTTTTTCTTTTATTTGTTAAATGGACTTTGATATTTTTCTGAACTATTTCTACAGAAATTAATTGTTTTCAGGGGTTTAACACAAGGATTTTCTGTTTGTGATCAAGTTCATTCTTCACATTTAGTTTTTGCAGACCGTGTTAGACTGTTTGACTGAGCAATCAATGTAAGATTGCCTACACTTTCTGTCTTTAATGCAAGGTCATCAGAAGATTTCTCAATAGCTGAGGCGTGCTCTCTTTTTCTTCAGCTCATCAATCTCCTTTTCATGTTTAGTTTTTCTGCTCCTTTAAGTCTTTTCTGTTCCTTGAGATGAAAGATGTATCACTGTCTTGACAAGGATGCAGACTGAAGGCCTTATTTACCACAAAGTTATCAATTCCCCAACTGACCTCAAATGATTCACACTTTCCTTCATGTTTTCAACCTCGATTTGTTTATTGACTGAAAAACCTCGCTCCACGGTTGCATTTCCATGCAAAAGCATTAGGAGGAGTGCCACAACATTCCACATTGTTTCGTACACCTTTTCTCTTGACTTTTTATAGAATAGGGTATCTACCTGACCTGTGACAGGATTGAAGTCAGTGAAATCTGCCCTTCTCTTCTGCAGTCTTATTGATGAACTTCCTGTACTGTTTGAGAATATCATCACACTCATTTTCATCTTGAGGATTTTTTTCAACTTGTTGATGCATTAATGAATCTTTATTGCTTGCCATCCTCCCTGGATCTAGGCAATCCATGCTGCACACAAGTGGAGATTTTTCTTGTAATTTCCCTGCAAGTGTCAGTAAGCACTTTCTGCAATCCATTCTGAACTCCAACACTCTCTTCTCAATGATCTTCTGTGATGACACCAGTTCCTTCAGCATTCTGTCTGCAGAGAACCCCACATGAACTTTAGTTGCATGAATGAGTGTTTTGTCTGTGACATCTATTGACATCAGTTATAATACTGTGTTTGCATTACCAATCATATCAGGCTTGATAAAATGATCCATAATTGACCTGATAACATTAGAAAGATCAGCAGCCAGAAAAGGAATCATAGGCCTGTCTGTTTGATATATATTCAAGAAAGGTGCAACCTTTGCAGGCAACAAAGGTGTCTCTGCACCTTTCTTTGACAGTAATATAGGATTTAGTTCCAGGGTTAGGGAATTTGCCTGTCTCTACTGCATTCACATATTTCTTCAAGTTCGTCAATATATTGATCATTCTCTCTATAACTGGGACATTCTCTACCCATCTTGTTTTACAGAATTTGAGTGGCATAAAAGGAGATGTTTGTGCGACAGCTTTAGCATAATCCTCTCCTCAGGCAGGGAAATCTTTCAGTAGCCAATAAGCATTACTTCAAGAACTGGTCTACATTCCAGTTTGAGGCATCTGCACCCTTTTCAAATACCCCATGCAAAATATGTAGGCCACAGCTACCCACAATTAGTAACACAGTATTGACATCTTGTCCAAGTTCAGTTTAATATGGTATAGAATACATTTTGACAAATGGAAAAACTCAAAAATGCAAAAATCCCTGATATTCCATGACTCGGACAAAAAAAAATATAAAATTTCCTGACTTTCAATGTGTGGAATAGAAATTTTAAAATTCCACGACCCGTGGGAACCCTGTATGAACTAATACTTTTAATTTATATATTACGTTGCTCACGCAAGTGGAAAAACATTTAAACATAAGCTTTATGTTTAAAGCCTACATGATTGGTAATGTGTTTGTAACCGTCCATAATTTATTTATTTATTTGCCAAACGACAGTAATTTTCTTTAAATCTGCCATTTATGGAGACTGTCTGTGGAACTATTTCCCAGTGGTGTAAAGTATTTGAGTAAATGCAGTTAGTTACTGTACTTAAGTATCTTTTTGGATACTTTGTATTAAGATATTAGCAATTTTTACTCTTTACTTGACACAAGTAAACAAGTAAATGTATGTTTTACTCCAATACTTGCATTACATTTTGCATGGCACTTAATATTTCTGCAGCAGTTTCTGCTATAAAGAAGGCATTGTAGGTACTATGTCTTGTATGTTTGCCTTTACTCACCCAAACTTGCCAACAAGGCTACTTTACATAAATGCAAGCGCATTAGCAGTTAGTTGTGAATCACAGGTGTTTGATTTGGGAGACGAGGCAGATAAGATATCTGTACTTTAATTCAAGCATGGTTTTCAGGTACTCTTTACACCTCAGGGGCCCGTTCTTCGTACGTCGTTTATTACATCTGAGATCAAATGACACATCCAAGATGATATCATCGTGCTAATCATGATCCGGCTAATTGGGTTCTTCGAACACACCTGTTGTGTATGATTAGTATCGCTGGATTGAGTTATCTGAGATAATTGCGCGTTCATGTGTTGGCTTAAAAGGGGTATGTATCGATAGTAGAAACATTGATCAGCAATGCTGCTATTGGCTGTTCAGCATGGCCAAAGAACGTGCCCAATTTTTCTCCCAAGCAGAACAAGAGCTTTTAATGGAAGGTTATGCCGAATTTGAGTCGTTAATTAAAACGACAGGGAACACCTCAAAGTCTGCAAAAGCCAGGAGAGAGGGCTGGCAAAAAGTAGCAGACAAATTAAATGCGTAAGTGCTGTCCATAGTAGATGTTTCTATCATTTTCTACAGTATGTGTTTTTGCATTTTAATAATTTAATATTTACTTTCTTTAATGTCAGAGCCACCACTGGACCCACTAGAACATGGGAACAAGTAAAAGTGAAATACAAGAATATTCTACAAAATGGTAGCCTTTCATTCATACTGTCTTTATTTTAAAAAGCCACTTTTTTTTCCTTCTTTTTAAAAGCCACTGTTAAATGATGTGTTTGTCTATTTATAACAGCCACCAAGAAAAAGGCTGAAAAAAAAAAAAACAGGTGGTGGTCCTGCACCACCACAATATACCCCAGCAGAGGAGCTGGCCCTTGGATTGAATGAAAACCGAACCATTGTGGAGGGCATCCCTGGGGGCAGCTCTTCCTCAGACCCAAAGACAGGGACCAGTACCAGCAACACCTTCATTACTGGTAGGCTAAATGAGCTTTCAATTCTCTTAGTACACTGTAAAATTATTTGTTGCTGCATTAAATGAAGTATAATCCAAATGACTGGTACAGTCATTTCAACTCTTTGTGAAAGTGAAAACTTCTAAACTTTTAGTTAATACAAAATATGTTGCCATGAGTTATTGATCACATTATATTTTTTACAGTGTAGTTAATTGTAATGACAACCCCCCCCCCCCTCTTTTTGCAGTTTTACATAATACACCAACACTTTTACCTGTTCCCATGCAAGTGGTGGCTGAAGCATATGCAGTAAGTTGTGTACTTTTTCTAACTTGCATAAAGAAAGTGCAACACTCTGTAATACCCATTTATTTCCATTGCACAGGACAGTGAAGAAACCCTCTCAGAAGACTGTCCTTTGGAGGAAGAACCTGTAAGTGCATAAATACCTTTACACTAATTTGTATATAGCCTACTTGTGTACCTATTCTTTCTGTCTGCAATTTGAGTTGCAGGAGTCCTAGAGAAAGGCCTACAGAAAGGCTTGCAGAAGAGTCTGCACAAAGAACTAATACAGAGGTGGACAGTGTTGTACTTTTACTTTTTACTTTTGTTGCATGAGGCATGTTTTGACCTTTTTTTTCTTTTTTTTTCTTTTACAAAATGACAGGGTGACATCCGTTCCCTCTATAAACGGCATCTTCAACAAAAAATTTAGTATTTTGAGCTGAAAAAACGCAAATTAAGAGGAGAAATTGACCAATACTACTAAGTCACCAATACTACTATCTCTAATTGCAGGCAAAAGATGACTTGCTGGCTTTTCTTTATAAAGAATTGTTTAAATAAAACTCCGGGAACTAAGCATATTTGTCGTCTCTTATTACACATTCAAAAATGGTGTTCCACAATTCTGTCCCGTGCAGCTCTGCCACTAGGTTGGTCCAAGTGCACTGGCTGGAGGTCATCATCAGGCTGCACCCCCACCACAGGGATCCTCTCCTTTCTGATAGTGGCGATGTTATGCAATATGGCACATGCAACAATAATGTCACAGGCCCTGTCAGGTGCAACCCTCAGACTTTTCAGACACTGAAATCTTTCCTTTAGTTGCCCAAAGGTCATTTCAATGCGTGCCCTTGTCCTGGCTAGAGCTGCATTGTAACGGGTTTGTGGTCCAGGGTTTGGGTCAGGGAAGGGCGTCATAAAATACTGCCTGCAGGCATAGCCCCTGTATAATGGAAAAATGCAGTTTTGTTAGGCTCAGCATAAGTGTGTGTGTAATACTGTGAGCTTGACATTTATGTTCCCTTACCACGTTCAAATAATGTGCATAAATGTGACTCTCTGAAAATTCTTGAGTCATGCACTGATCCTGGCCATTTTACTTCCACATTTGTAATATGGAACATAGAGTCACACACCATCTGTGAGATTTTAGTCAGTCAACTGCATACTTTTTGATTTCATTCCTTTTTTTTAATGTAATAAATTACTAATCTGGAATATTATAAATTGTAATAGTAACTTACCTGCACATTTACACTGTGAACCCCCTTTCGGTTCACAAAATCTCCTTCATTTGGGCCAGGTGGGGCCTTGATGGGGATGTGTGTGCAGTCTATGGCACCAATCACGTTAGGGAAGCCTGAATGACACATACTGTTAGTCATACTTTTTGGCATGGTCATGATTGCATGTCATTAACAATTATAAATGTACCTGCAATAGCGAAAAAATTCTGCTTTACAACCTGGGGTCTTAAGTGGCTTGGGAATACCACAAAAACCCCTAAAAACTGCTTGAGTGCCAGGTAAACTTTGCGAATGGCACGACAGACAGCACTTTTCACTAAGTTCTCTGCGTCTCCAATAGTATAAAGGAAAGTGCCACTCGCAAAGAATCTCAGGGCAATGCACACAGTCTGTACAGTTGTCAAAGCCCGACTCCTCCGTGTTGAACACTTAATGTGTGGTTCCAACAAATTAATGATGTAAATGACACCCTCATGAGAAAAACGGTATCTCTCAACAATTACACTTTCGCGCTGGGCTAAAGGATCCTGTCTATCCCGCAATACCCGATTAATTTGTAAAGCTCTGCGAATTATTCTCGCACCTTCCGCAACAGGTTGCTCGCGTAAAAACGGACAAGACATGGCTGCGACAGACTTCCCTATCTCCTCCGCTTATAAAGCCTCAATCTAATCCTGTTTACATGAAATAAGCCTGCTCCCGAGCAGGTTTGAGCTTACGGACCTGTTGCTATGACAGCAAGCCTAGGATGAGCTTCGAAGAACCAAACGATCCAAGATCATGCCAAATCGTCAACAATCAAATCCAGCTAACTGAGTTAGCGACGTATGAAGAACGGGCCCCAGTTCACAGGCCATGGCCAATGGTCTGCAAATGTGCTGCTGTTTTTCAACCATGCTGGATTTATGGAGCCCTGTTGCTCTAGTCACAGTAGATGGTTGTTGATCATGTCTTCGGATTGTCCTGGTTAACTGTCTTTCTGCACTTATATTTGTGCTGTGTCTAAGGACGTGTTTTTCCAAGTCTGTCCGACGTATTATTGGTTTGCCATAGTAACAACAATGGTAATGTGCAGCTTTGTGACACAAGAGGTTGCATTTACATATTTTGAAACCTAAAATAAATATTAATTATAAAATGAGAACAAAAATTACCTTTTGTCAATACATAGTTTATGTAGCATGTAATAAAAATGATTTTGTCTACTTACAGCCATGTAGTACCACTCAGGATAAATGTGACTGAAGATGACCTGTTGCCTGGAAGCACCCCTCAAATTTTATTTTGTCCTTTGGACAAAGTGGGCAGTGAAACTTTGTGCACTTGAGGCACTGGTATGCCTCAAGAGTGTCAAGCAAATTTTTCACTGATATCAGATGCAGTTGATGAAGTTTCTTCAGAACTTACATTTACATGAATTATATTGATTAGCTCCTGTAGACCTCTAAATAAAGCTTCTGGGATGTTGACATGATTTAATGCAGTAATTGCCGGATCCAGGAAGTAATCCAAATCTAAAGTTTAAATCCGAATAATCAAGCTAAACTTTGTCAGCATATGCTGTAAAATGTCTTCTTGCACTTGTTCCTACAGGTAAAAAAAACAAATCCTTTATGATATTTAAACCAATCATCCTCTTTTCTCTTTCGCTCTTCCTCTCCAGTTAATTTGTTTATATCTATACATGGTATCATGATATACATAAGTTTTTAATCAATAAAACTTTATCAAGTTTTTAAACAAATGTCAAATAAAGCCAGAACTGTTGCACACTGTACATGAATAAAACTTTTATCGATGTTATTGGTTTCTTCAGTAACACGAACTTACTTCAAGCTGCTTTGAAGGACAAGCTGAGAAAGATGATGCTGCTTCCGTGTCTCTGCTGAGAGCTCATCTTTACAGACTGAGATGATCAAAGGTCAAATATTATTTACATATTTAGTAATACGAAGCACAAGGTATTGCACACAAATCCCCGCGAGAGCTTTCCAATATGCGCGCCACTGTGTGACATCTGTACTTCCAGGTCAGAGAGCACCTATTCATCAAAAGTTCACTATCCAATCAGAGTAGAGCACTGTTAAGCCCACCTCCATGAGAGGTTTGTGCCAAAACAGCAAACGAAAAACTGTGAACTGTAAGTGAAACCTGTGGCAATGTTTTCAGAATCCACGATTTGCAAAAATGAATCTTAGAAAAACATTAACAAAGAATGAAGCATAATTGAAGAGCTTAAATTTATGCAACTAAGTTCATTTTTTTAAATTTTCATTGTTTTTCTTCTTTTGTAATGGCATATTTTTGATATGTTCAGTTATGTTCAGTTTTATTGAGACAAATATAATTCCATAACTCTGGAGGCTGTATGTTTTGTATTATCCTTTGTATTGACATTTGTTCACAAAGCTGTCCAGTGTGAAATGATTCGTGTAGATGAATTTCGGTAGAGTTGAGGGATTATTTCCTTGGAAAACAAAATGAATCCACCTTGTCTTCAGCAGCTCAGATTTCAGGAATAAATGGAGAGAGCTATGAAAACATGAATTTTCAAACAGTTTAATCATGCTGATGGAGAGCACATGAATGTTTGCTGCAGCCAGATTGTCCCGCACATCTTCTCCCACTCTTGCTTCAAGGTTGAGGGGTTCAGGGGTCCATCATTATCATCATCTTCTTCATCCTCTAGATCAACGTTGTCCCCATTGAGAAGAGCAGCATGAAGCAGGATGAAGGGTTTCAGCAGCAGAATTGGCACAGCTGTGTTGAGATGGCAGCAGGACTTTAAATACATGATTGTTAGATCAATAAGTTTGAATAAAACTTTGTTTCATGTTATGTTGATTTGTATACTGGGTGTCATTCCTACGCAGAGCCCCTTTGAATCTCTATACAGTCTGTGTCTATATTTGTTCTTCATGCTAGTAAGTGCTAACCACTTATTGTCGAGAACAGCACTTAATGTAGCACGATTTGCTGGCTTATGTGGGTGCAGTCAGTTTTGACCGCGAAAAATTAGGTAATTTGATTGAATGTCGTGTATTTACGGGATTTTACCTGCTAGAAATACATGGCCAGTTTTAATGTTATTTTAAGGTGGAGTAGAATAAAATGAACGGCAAAACTCAGCATTTTGTCGTACGTCAGTCACCACTGTTGGATATCAGCCTGCACTTTGGTCGCAGATTTAATCAGCAAACGAGGAGTGGAATATAGACCGACTGAATGACACTTCAAGTACAAAATCTCAAATGATGTTCGTAAAACTTAATCTTACTTATCTGAGGAAGAAGCGCAGATGATCTGAAAACACAGTGTAGACAGAGCGTGTGCGGGATTGCCAGATAGCAAAGATTAAGTAAAACGTGTTCTTTTAACAGAAAAGCTCAGATTGGGGGGTTTAAATTCTGGAAATCTGGGAACCGTAAACATGAACGCTCATAAAAACAGTCTGTAAATTTTTGGCTCCTTTATTCGACAATACCAAAATCTCTTTTGAAATCACAGTTTTTAGTCTTTTAGCCACGTTGCAGTCTCATCAACAATATTGCATTGTGTTGTAAAACATCATCAGCATGAGCTACTGGTAAACAAAACACTGTAGAATCACACTTCAGCAGTTGTAATTTTATGTGTGCTGAAAATAAAAAGGAAGCGGCAAAAGAAGGGAAAAGAGCTTGAGGTAAGCAGTTTTCAGTTTTAGCACCATGTCGCGTTGATTTCATGTCACATTTTCATTGCTGCTATACGACCTACGTCTACTGACCAGCCAAACACACTGTACGATGATCATGCTGAATTTATGACACTGTCAGAAAATGATTGTAGGCTATGTGTTGCAAGACTGGGAAACGGCCGTCTTTGAACCTCTCTCACTATACTACATAGGACCACCGATTCAGAGCCACGATCACAGAAATCACCATGATTGTTTCACGATGGCAATCTTTCGTTTGGGACAGCCACAAATCATGCGGCATATCCCGGGCTTTAGTCATGGAAATAAAGGTCGTCGGCGAACATATTTCATAAATTTTTGGTTGACGAAATTAACACTGCAGCACAGTAGTAAAAACTTTTATCTCAGAACCCACAACTTAAATGCAAGCAGTGCCTTTCACATTATTTAAGGAAATATCCATGATCTCACTTTGAGTTATTTTTGCTTTGGTCTTTATTTTTATTGACAAAGTTATAAATAGAAATACAAACACGGTAAGAAAGAATTCTGTCTCCTTTCAAATGGCTACACTGTTGTCCACATTTTTGGGGTTCAGATAGGTGTAGGGAAGCTCCAAATTCTTGTTCCGCTCCTCGATGAGATCCGACAACTTCCTCAGATCCTTCTGAAACTCTTCAATGAGCTTGCAGAGGACCTCTTCATCATGCAGATTTTCTGGGAAATGTCCCAGAGGGTACTATGGACAGGGTAACAAGATTGTAAATCGTAAATATCATGTTGATATTAAACATGCTTATATCAATGTTTAACATGCCGTGTATGACACAGTGCTTCCCACAGGTTTGAAATATACTTGCGGTGGTAGCCGGGTGAAAAATCCTCCTATTACCCACAGCACAAAAATGGTCTACTACATGTGACAAACAAATAATGTTTTTATCATTATTTATTTTATTTTTTATTTTATTTTAATTACATAGCATACTATTACATTTAATTACATACTAATATTATGCATTATTATGGATTGTAAATTATGCAAAATTACAGCATTTAAATGGTTTAAATTTTCCTATGTTTTCTTTGCTGTCATATATTATCTCTCTCAGTGAATGGGACACAGATTTTACTAGTAAAATTTATAAAATGAATAATATATGTGTCAAATAATGTTCTTAGTCTTTTCTTCCTGTGGGGGAGACTACAGTAATTTACTATGAATTAAATGGAAATCAAATTAAATACAATTTATTGTGTAACCAAAATACCAATAATGCCCAAAAGTAAAAGAAAAAAACTTAGCGTGTGACTTTTAATTATAAACAAGCTCGAAATACACCGGGACTCTTATTTTGAAATGTCTATTCCTTCAGATTCTTACAACCGTATAAAATGTTTTATATAAAGGCCATGAAGTAGACATTGTAATAATTCATCAACTTCAGCATAAATCAGCGCTTTTCACTGATTGAGAATCACTTTGAAGCAGTTTTGCGCGAGCCTGTAGAACCATAGGCTGTAAAAAAAAATAGAACACGCAACAGCGCCCCCTAGTGACTTTGCAAAATGCAGCGCACATGGGAATGTCAGCGGGAGTAAACAGTTCTGACGCACACATAATGAGCAGGTACGAAACGACTAGTTAATCGATCGCGGATGGTTTCATTATCTTGGGCGGATATTAAAGTATAAGAGATAAATATAATAAAAGCAAAAATGTGTCTCCAGTATACTTGGGCGGCCGTTATTTTTCCTGGGCGGCTCGCCCAAGTAAAGTCTATGTGTGAGAAGCACTGATGACAGCACACTAATATTCTACAAGAGTCCACTGCAACACTATGCTCACAGTTTGCTAAATGTCCTTTGTAATGTAACGGTAAGGTAATGCAAAGCAGTGTAAGTAAGACATTGACATCCAGAATAATATCATGCCATACACAAGAACATTTGCTCTGATGATGTACAAACTCACTTGGTCTGCAGAATCCTGGGTCAGCAGTCTCAGGACAGCCATTATATTCACTGTCGTGCTCACATCAGGAAGGGTCTCCAGGATCGTGTCCTCAGTGGTCTGGCCTTTCTCCTTGGGAGGGGGCTTTCTGAGGGCACTGGGGAAGTTAGGCATCCAGCCGCCAAAGTCAAACTGGGGGGGAAACGAAGTGGTGAAAAATTATGACATGTAAGCCAAATATTCACAAAGAATAATAAGAACACATAATTAACATCACTTAGGCCATGAAAAGTGGATATGGACAGGTTTTTCTTGGCGTTGTGGAATACCTGCTCCAGGGGGTTGAAGTATCTTGAGGTAATGTAAATAACAGACAAGAGTTAAAAGTCCACAAATCTGTTGAGCTCAATAGCCAATCAACTGAAACCCCTCCCCTTCATGCTCCTGTTTGTTACTCATTCAAGGAGCCAGGATAGCAGAGGGTTTTTTGAGCTCGGACACTGAATGGACAGCTAGAGGAATGTATGGAGCAATACGCTGGATTTGAGAAAAGGCGTATGGGATTAGGATCAGGGACTGCAGCTTTAATGGCTCTGTGTGACTGGAAGTGAATTGACTTGTACTAACTCACCTGTCCATTGTTTAGAGCGGCATGTTGGGCTGACGCAGTGAAGATCACCATGGTGACAAACTTGACGAGCTCTGTCACAGTCTGAAGAGATGATGGTATTCCTGTGAAGTAGAATGAAACGCTGTTTCTGTGAGGAACTCAATTTGGGATGTTTATACATGCGTGCGCACACACACTGAAATGGAGAGTTGAGCCATAAACTACAAACTACTTTTGACTGTTGACCTGGTTCAGTTCTAGACAATGACAGTGGGGTTTACAAAAGAGGTTGTGCCTCAAACATGTCTATGCTATGCAGTGCAAATACTGAGATGATCACAAAAAAGGAAAGGAAACCTTTGTTGGATTAAATGTCCTGATATGGCAACAGTTCCTTTGGAAATGCATACTCATTGGTCTAGCCCATTTCATTTCCTTTAATCTCTGCCTATTCTAGCTTATGCTGGAAGTTGTATTGTGAACACTTCTTGAGTCTATATCTCATCGCTTGTTGTATTCCTCGCTTGTAAGGCGCTTTGGAAAAAAAGCATCTGCCAAATTAATAAATGTAAAGGTAAATAACACACCTGAGCCATCTCTTCCCAGGAAGCCATTGGTGAATATCTCACTGATCCATTGCTGCAGCTCTGTGTCCTTCTGCATGTGTGCATCAGATTGATAGTAGTGTGACAAAAAAGCCGCAACAAACCTGTAAGCAACACAGTCAGATGTTTCAGGTTTACATATTTATAGCTTACGTTTTTTCTTTTCTTTTTTTTTCTTTTTTTTAATTGCTTTGCATTTATTTCTTAAGCTGGAATTTATTCAAAGGGACTTGCAACACAGTACAGCATGTGCTTACTGACTATTAAACTCATGAACCTGTATAACTGACACTGTATTTGTTGAAATATGAATCAGAAAGTGCACCAGGACGTATTAGTTCAGCCCTAAAAACTGGATGTCTTAAGTAACACACACATACACATAGTTGGAGAGTAGAAAGCATAAAGCCTATTAAAAAAACACTAGATTAACTCCACCTGGTAGTCATACTTGTTGATGATGTTCCACAGTTTCATCCCATCATCTCTGTAGTAGTAGCGGGGTACATTCTCCAGGCCTCTCTCAGAGATGTTATCAGGAAGACAGAGGGCGCTGTAGGTCAGGGAGGTAGTAGCACGCTTCAGCAACGTTGCCAATGACTCTCCACCTACTCCTGCATACTAGTTAATGGAGAAAAGACACATGACATAAAGTTAGTTTAAGGGCTATAAACAAAGATCTGGCACCACAAACGCCATTGTGAGGAGAAATTTGCTGGATTAAAAAAAATGTGTACTGGATGATAATTGAAGTTTGAACCTCTAGTGCCTCTTTAACAATACTATTTGCATACCATGGAAATGACCCCATCCTTGGATATCAGCCGATTCCGGGCCATGATATGTTGATCTGGAGCGTGTATCGGATATGGGGAAAGAGGAGCTAGAGAAGGAAAAGTAAGAGATTTGCATTCACTGCCATTATTATTTGAAGATAAAAATATATGAATAATGAATTTTAATGTTCTGTGTAGGCTTTGTTCACAGGCTATAGATGAGTCAGGCCAGCTCTCCAAAAGGCAAATAGTGAAGGGGAGCAACACCTCTGAGGTAAAATAGACAACTGTGACCACAGACTACAACTGCAAAAACTCCCTACCGTCAAAAAGTATACAAGTAACATGAACTTTAATGACATCCCATTCTTAATCCGTAGGGTTTAATATGGAGTTGGCCCACCCTTTGCAGCTATAACAGCTTCAACTCTTCTGGGAAGGCTTTCCACAAGGTTTAGGATTGTGTTTATGGGAATTTTTGACCATTCTTCTAGAAGCACATTTGTGAGGTCAGGCAGTGATGTTGGTGATAAGGTCTGGCTCACAGTCTCCGCTCTAATTCATCCCAAAGGTGTTCTGTTGGGTTGAGGTCAGGACTCTGTGCAGGACAGTCAAGTTCCACACCAAACTCGCTCCTCCATGTCTTTATGGACCTTGATTTGTGCACTGGAGCGCAGTCATGTTGGAACAGAAAGGGGCCATCCCCAAACTGTTCCCACAAAGTTGGGAGCATGAAATTGTCCAAAATGTATTGGTATGCTAAAGCATTAAGTGTTCCTTTCACTGCAACTAAAGGTTCAAGCCCAACCCCTGAAAACCCCACACCATAATCCCCCTCCACCAAACTTTACACTTGGCACAATGCAGTCAGGCAAGTACTGTTCTCCTGGCAAATGCCAAACCCAGACTCGTCCATCGGATTGCCAGACAGAGAATGATTGGTGATTGGTCACTCCAAAGAACATGTCTCCACTGCTCTAGAGTCCAGTGACGGCGTGCTTTACACCTCTGCATCCGACGCTTTGTATTGATGTGAGGCTTGGATGCAGCTGCTCGGCCATGGAAACCCATTCCATGAAGCTCTCTACACACTGTTCTTGAGCTAATCTGAAGGCCACATGAAGTTTGTTCCCAATTGCTTCCACTTGTTTTAATACTAACAGTTGACGTTTGGCAATATAGTGTATATTAATTAACTCATTATCATTCTCTCTCTGTGGATGTGGCATGTCTGGAACATACCCGTTTTGCTAAGAGTTCACAAATCAAACCAACTCATGCATGACAGATTCAGTACCTTGTAGAGAGGGTGTGGAGGCGGAAGATTGCGCAACGTCGCCACGGTGAACACCTCTGCCAGCAGGTGAGTTCTCAGCAGGTGAAAGTCGACCTCATGAACGGCAAACTCTGCATTTCGAACGAAGATCTTGGCCAGTTTCCAGTCTGCCTTTGAATCCGTTGGGAGGAAGATCGGATTCTCTTTGCTGGGCTTTTGCCTTAACTGTGCAGAATGAATTTGAACATGCATGGAAATTGTACAAACAGTTTCTGAGGGAATCTAGGTTATGATTTTTCTCCCTTTAAGAAAATGACACATGCCATTCTTTTCAATAATTAGATTGTTTACCTCATCTTTCAAGATTTATTAATCTGAATTTAATTTAATTTTTAATAATGGGAAATTACACAGTTTTCTTTAAGAGCCAATATTATTTACCAGTTTTCACTGTAAAGCTGCTTTGACACAATCTGCATTGTAAAGACTTGACTTCAAATTCAAGATATTCACCTGTATGGCGATGGGCAGCATCATGCCATGGGGGTTACTGTACAGCAGGACCAGGGGAGCCGTGAGGTACTGCTGCCTGTCATTGACTACATTTCCCACCAGCCCATCCAACATCTTATAGTCAGACAGGAAGATGTTGCCTTTCTGGGTGTGGGGGTAGATCATACCAAATAATGAAGAAACACAGAAAATTAGACAAAACCAATGCAAACCAGACCCAGTAATTCCAAGTCATGCCAGTAGCAAGTAGTGTACCTTCATCTCCTGCTTCAAGCTGCTCCCTCTTAGGGAGTCTTTGACCATGTTGTCTGTGACGGGGAAATTCTCGGGCAGCTTTGAGCAGCGCTGGATCATCATGGGATTGAGGCCATTCAGAAACTGGTAGCCAAAGAACTCATCCTCATCCCAGTGCTCCTGAATGTATTCTGCAAAGCATACTATTTCAGAACATATGCTGCAGTACAGACAGTACTTTACTTGTAATACAGTCATTTTGAACAGTTCAGTTAAAGATGATTACCAATGGTTTTCCCTCTGTTTTCACAAAGAATTACTTCCAGTTGGCTCATGCTTTCCCACGATCTTCTGCTGTCAGCTAATCCAGTTAGTTTCAGAGCAGCTAACCTACAAACACAGAATACACAGGGACATAGTTAAAACATTAATAGTGGAACTAACCTTGATATACAACTGATGATTTACAGCTTTAGTTGTGAGCATTTTTGTACTTATTAGATATTATATTATTACTGCCTTCAGTAAGACAAAGCTATTTTGCAAATGCCATCCACTTACGTGCAAAATATACTGAATATAAATGGATCCTGTTTTTAAATCACCAAAGTTAATTTTGCACTAAAGCATTCTAAAAATTAAATCTAGCAGTAAATATTCAGCATTTCCACCAGTGCAATCTATAAAAACACACCATATTTAGGCTAACCTACAAACAAAAACAGTCCACTGATACAGTCCATTGTCCGAACAGTAATGTTGAAATGGTTAACCTTGCTGTCATCGGCCCACTACTGATGAACTCTCTAAATTCATCTCTGGAGTTACCATTACATTGGGTACCCTGCTTTTAGCTGAGTATACATGGCGCATCCTTGAAAAATTATCATAGTTCATTTTGGATAAAGCATACTCTAAAGTAATAGACTGACATGGCCTCTACGTCCCCTATATAAAACGTATGTCTCCTGTGGTGCTGGGGTCCGTGGAACCCAGATGTAACAGAAATTTGTAAACCGTAGGTAAGAAAAGACAAACATGGTAAAAAACAAAACAGTTCATCTAATAAAAGCAGAACCTTATGGCTTCTAGAGTGTGTAACAAAGAGATGAACACTACAGGAGGGTGACTTACTGCTTTCCAGCATTGAAGTTAAACTCAGTTTCCTTTGTGAAAGAGAATCGGACTTCAGATGGCAGAGCCAGGGCAGTGTCGTAATCAATAACTTGGGGCATGCCCTCAGCATACACTCGCCATCTGGGAGTGGAAAATTCAAATGTGTTTCAACAGAAAGAATTTAATTTCACTGAATTTATTTTATTATAGCACAGACACTTGTGCTGGTATGCTGCCCACAAACCTAAATAACTTTTGTTGCTCTTCTAGCTGCCTCGTCTTTTGTCTTTGGGCTATTGGGTTGATGTCCTGGAACACGAGTGAAGCTGGAATGCAAATGCCAACATTAATTCACAATCTGAACTTGTTTGTTTGCAAAACAAATGTAGGCTATATTTTGTATGTATCATTACTTGATCATAGGGTGATGACTTGTCTCAAAAACGTGCATTTATGAGAACACATATGTATAATGACATTGGTATTACAACGTAAACATTTCATGAGTCCTCAAATTTGAAATGGCTTTAAAAACACACTGAACAATGTTTTATTAAAAATGCAGACAGTTTCCTGTGAGGGGTAGGTTTAGGAGTAGTGTAGGGGGAGAGAATGTACAATGTGTACTGTATAAAAAACATTTGATAGCAAAACAAACCTGAGTGAGTGTGTGTGTGTGTGTGTGTTTCAAGTACACAGGTAAATGATAATTTTGCCCATGACCTGAATTGGAATTGCCTACCTTTAGCAGGTGTTAAAATGAGCCTCTCATTGCTGTCAAGCCAGCTGTAGCACGGAAACAAAATCTCGTCACCTTCGGGCGTGTTGACCAAGATCTTATCGCAGAACCACTGGTTGTGAAGAAGACCCATAAACGGCTTGGAGTAGATCTCGACAGATACGAGTTCTCCCAGGGATGCCTTACAGTGTATCTTAAATGCTCGCTCCTGCACAGACATGTTCATTAGGGTTTATTAGGGCCATTATAGGTGAAATACAAATAATAATAATACAGAGTTGGGGGAGCCATGTCCCTGATAGCAACAGACTCCGGGGCGGATCCGCCTTCAAGTCGCCAGCTCCGCTGGACGCTCAGATTCAATTCGGCAACGCGCACAGAATATGCCCCGCCTTCGCGCAGCGCACTGTCAACTCGCGGACTCGTTACAGAAGCTGGGCGGATTCACCGACCGGACGCGCCTTTTTTCAACTGACGATCGTCACTGAATCCTTCTCCACACTGTGGAAAAGATGGAGCCGACATGTCGGTGAAGACTGAACTCGGTAAGAATAGTTAAAATATGCTTTATTTGTACAGTTGTATCCAGTAACATTATCGTTTTTTTAACATTATTGCTTTTACTATTTACAATTTTACAATTTTTGTAATTTTTAAAAATGACTGGCCAAGTTACGTTAGCTCTGTCATTAGCGTTAACTTAGATTTGAGTAAAAAATAATTTTGCAAATAACCTTTTGAATAAAACGCTATTTGGACAGAATTTCTTCATCTTTCTGGGAGGTGGGGTGATTTAATAAGCTTTTTAAATAAGGTTTCAGTCCAAAACGACCTAAACGCAAATTTTCACCCCTTTCCAAAATAGCAGGCGAGATACGCTTAGGCCTAACGTTACCTACTTTTTTCACTGAACTTCTAACGTTAGTTGTTTGAGACTATTTTTGTTGTTGTTTACATTTGACAGTTCTTCACCTCATGTAATGTTGTTTCAGATCATTATTTCACACTATATTAATTCATATTAAGATACTGTGTGTGTGTGTGTGTGTGTGTGTGTGTGTGTTCTGTTGCAGCTTACAGCTCATTCAAGTGCCACCAGTGTGTTTTTTCGAGTAACGTTAGTATTTCTTGAATTTCTTCTATTTCATCTTTCTTCTGAGGTAAGTAAGATTAAAAACTGTTTTAAACTTGATTTTGCCAGTTATTTTATCAAATACTGATAATGGTGCACAACTACAGCTTTTAACGTGTAATAAATGTGACATTTCAAAGGATTTAAACTTTATGGGTAAAAGTTTAAAAACCACTTGTATCAGTAATCTTTAGTTCTAGTATACTAGTTTGAGCCTATTTCTGTTTACATTTGACAGTTCTTCACCTCATTCAATGTTGTTTCAGATCATTATTTCATACTATATTAATTCATATTAAGATACTGTGTGTGTGTGTGTGTGTGTGTGTGTGTGTGTGTGTGTGTGTTCTGTTGCAGCTTACAGCTCATTCAAGTGCCACCAGTGTGTTTTTTCGATTATATCTTCTTTCTATTTCATCTTTCTTCTGAGGTACGTAAGATTAAAAACTGTTTTAAACTTGATTTTGCCAGCTATTTTGTCAAATACGGATAATGGTCCACAACTACAGCTTTTAACATGTAATATGTGCCATTTCAAAAGATTTACACCTATAATTTATGGGTAAAAGTTTAAAAACCACTTGTATCAGTAATCTTTAGTTCTAGTATACTAGTTTGAGCCTATTTCTGTTTACATTTGACAGTTCTTCACCTCATTCAATGTTGTTTCAGATCATTATTTCATACTATATTAATTCATATTAAGATACTGTGTGTGTGTGTGTGTGTGTGTGTGTGTGTTCTGTTGCAGCTTACAGCTCATTCAAGTGCCACCAGTGTGTTTTTTCGATTATTTCTTGAATTTCTTCTATTTCATCTTTCTTCTGAGGTACGCAAGATTAAAAACTGTTTTAAACTTGATTTTGCCAGTTATTTTATCAAATACTGATAATGGTGCACAACTACAGCTTTTAACGTGTAATAAATGTGACATTTCAAAAGATTCATACAAGGTTAAAAGTTTTAAAACACACCTTTTAGGCTGTTTTTTTAGGTTTGTGTTTGTTATTTAAAATGAAATTTGCGTTATACATAACATTGTGGAAAGCAGTGATGGAGTGTACATGGTATACGAAGAATTTTTAGAGAAGTTTTTGTTCAAAAACCTACTTTGTTGGTTTTACTTTCATGCATCGGGCAGTCCTTATTGTGGACATTATTGTGGAGTCCTGCTGTATATTTATTTTTTAAATGTTTGTTCTTTTCAGCAACAATCTGTCTTTATGTTCTGTAACATTTCTTTTAGATAAGATGAATAGAAAAACTGTTCCTGTCTCCAGCTCTACCTTAAGACGGAGGACCCGTGTAGACGTAGATAAAAGACTTAAACAAATTAGGGATGACTACATAAATTTGACTGACTTTCAAGTGACAACAGAGAGGGACCTTGTAGATGTCAATAGAGAGCTTTCTGAAGAAAGTCCAGACAATCAAGCTTATTCAGACACTGCAACTGGACTAGTCTTTAGTGAGGAGGAAGGTGGCATGGAGGTAGATGCAGACATACAGGAGGGTTTTGTGATTGGCAGCTGTGATAGGCCGATTCAGACATCTGATTCAGAACATTCAGAAGATGAACGGCCTGAGACATTTTCACTCTCTGACAGTATTTCCAACTGGGCCATACACTTTGGCATTTCTTTGGTTGCTTTGACAGCACTATTGTGCATACTTCGCATTTGCCATCCTGATCTTCCAAAGGATGCTAGAACCCTCCTTAGGACTAAGACAAAGTACACTATTCTAGAAAGGGCTGGGGGACAGTATCACTATTTTGGTATTCTGTCATCACTTAAGAATATGCTGTCTAAATACCTACACACACTGGCTGACTGATTCACTTTGAAGTTGCAAGTAAACATAGATGGACTTCCTTTGTTCAAGAGCTCTAGTCTGCAACTGTGGCCCATCCTTGGTCTGCTACTGAGTGTTCCCATGAAAGAACCAGTAGTCATAGGTTTGTTCTGTGGACCAAAGAAACCAAGCTCAGCAAAGGAGTTTCTTGGAGATTTTGTTGCTGAGTTACAACAGCTTGAGAAAGGTTTTGAAATAGAGGGTAAGACATTGAAGCTCGAACTGGACACAGTAATTTGTGACACACCAGCAAGGTCCTTTATTAAAAACACAAAGAGCCACAATGGCTACCATGGTTGTGATAAATGTTCTCAGCCTGGAAAACATGTTAACAGACGCATGACATACCCATATACAGACTATGCCCTAAGGACAGATGATTCATTTGAAAACATGGTTGATGAGGTCCATCATCATGAGGGGCCACATCCATTTCATGGCAGCAGTGTTGGCATGGTTTCTCAATTCCCTCTAGATTATATGCATTTGGTTTGTTTAGGTGTGGTTAGGCGCTTGCTGAATATTTGGCTCAGGGGTCCTCTGAATTTCAGAGTACCTGCAAACATAGCAGATAGAATGTCTGCTAAACTAGTAGAAATGCGTTCCTATATTCCAGTGGAGTTTGCCCGAAAGCCCAGAACGCTGAGGGAATTAGATCGCTGGAAGGCCACTGAATTTAGGCAGTTTCTGCTGTACACCGGACCTGTAGTGTTGGGTACCTTTCTGGACCGAAATATGTACAGCAATTTCATGCTGCTGTTCTCTGGTACTGCCATTTTAGTAAGTCCTAGACTGTCCTGCCACACACAGTATGCTCGCACCTTGCTTAGATCTTTTGTTTCTCACTTTGGTGAAATATATGGCAAAGATCAACTTGTTTATAATGTACATGCTTTGGTTCATCTGGCAGATGAAGTACAACGACATGGTTGTCTTGACGCATTTTCTGCATTTCCCTATGAAAGTTACCTGAACAAGCTAAAAAGGCTTGTTAGAAAACCAGACTTTCCCCTTGCCCAAATTATTCGTCGATTGTCAGAGATGAGAATTACTGACACTCCTTTAAATGGTACCTCTTTTAAAAAACAGCATTTTGTTGGGCCACTTGTAGATGGACTGTCAGTGAAAGCACAGTATGGTGAGATGGCATGTGACAAGTGGACGGTTAAAGTTTCAACCGGGGATAACGTGTTTGTCATTGGTAATGAGATTTGCATCATACATAACATTGTGGAATGCAGTGATGGAGTGTACGTAGTATACAAAGAATTTTCAGAGAAGTCTTTGTTCTTCACATACCCATTCAATTCTGAATATCTGAATATTCATATAATTTCACAAACATCAGATACACTCAAGTGTGTTAAAGCTTCAGAGCTTGTCCAGAAATGTGTTGCTTTACCTCATAGGGATGGTTTTGTGGCCATACCCTTATTTCATACATTTTAGGAATGTCTCACGCTACAGTGAGAAACAACAAAAACTCCACAGGTTAAAGGGATAGTTCACCCAAAAATGAAAATTTGATGTTTATCTGCTTACCCCCAGCGCATCCAAGATGTAGGTGACTTTGTTTCTTCAGTCGAACGCAAATTATGATTTTTAACTGCAACCGCTGCAGTCTGTCAGTCAAATAATAGCAGTGGATGGGAACTTCTACTATAAGAGTAAATAGAACTTGCTTAGACAAATCCAAATTAAACCCTGCGGCTCGTGACGACACATTGATGTCCTAAGACACGAAACGATCGGTTTGTGTGAGAAACCGAACAGTATTTATATAATTTATTACCTCTAATACACCACTATGTCCAACTTCGTTCAGCATCCTGTTAGTGAGGTCAAAAAACGCGTTCTGATGACGGAAGTGATGTCTCGCCCATATACTTCAATGAGTGCTAGACATTACTTCCGTTGTCAGAGCGCGATCAGACCTCACCAACCGGAAGCTGAACGAAGTTGGACATAGTGGTGTATTAGAGGTAATAAATTATATAAATACTGTTCGGTTTCTCGCACAAACTGAACGTTTCGTGTCTTAGGACATCAATGTGTCGCCACGAGCTGCAGGGTTTCATTTGGATTTGTCTAAGCAAGTTTTATTTACTCTTATAGTAGAAGTTCCCATCCACTGCTATTATTTGACTGACAGACTGCAGCGATTGTAGTTAAAAATCATAATTTGCGTTCGACTGAAGAAACAAAGTCACCTACATCTTGGATGCACTGGGGGTAAGCAGATACACATCAAATTTTCATTTTTAGCTTGTATGTTTTTTCCTAGGGGAGAATGATAGTGGTAGTATTGATGGTAGTTTTAGTTTGTAGTAGTTAGAGCTCTTGTGTTCATATATTAGCAGTAGAATTGATGCAGTTGCACAATAGTTTTGACTGGACAAGTGTTTATGCAAAATTAGGAACAGACACAGTGACAAAAGACATCACCATGCATCACCACAAACACTGCAGTTTGAAACTGGATAACAATTGTCTGTAAGTACTTTGTGTAGTGAGTTGCTTGTGTTCAAAGTCATTTTTATTTATACAGTACAGATTGTTTCAAAGTAACTTCGCAGTAAGTTGACAGTTCATTGTTGATTCAGTTGAGCTTAATAAGGCCACATTTGAACTGCAATTCCGATTTGTTGACCATATTATATTTTTATTGGATGACCAGCTTACATCTTCTTTTTAAAAGTGACCCACATGCAATTACACTATGCACTTGGTAACAAAAGGTAGACGTACTGACCCAGAAAACCTTAGGCTGAAAAGAAAGTAAAAACGGCATAATCAGCAAAACATTGGGTCTCATTCACTAACAGTTCTTCTCACAAAAACTTTCCAGCTAATTCACAACACATTCATACGCCACAACAATAATTGATTAATAATGATGGCTATATAATTTCTTTTATTAATAACAATTGTTTCAGATCTTCTTGAAACAAAAAAAGTTATATTTCTGTGTTGCTGTTTGTTTCTTTCCTTCCTTCTCGGTTAAGGATGTTCCACTTAATCGAGTTCCTGATCAACAAAACGGTAGCAGTGGTGCCACAAACGTGGTGCAGAGATGGAGTTGTCTATTGGCCAAACTACCGAAATGATGAAAGAGTAAACAGGGCAGTGAAAAATTCGGAGGAGCCGGGACCTGACTGGAAAACATATGATGTCAGAGTTATTAAAACATGTGGTATGCTATTTATTTATTTTTTAAAATGACTATTGTAAGCAAATATCAAAATATTTTGACCTTATATAATTGAAAAAAAAATCCTTTTAATCAGTGTCATACTGTTCTGTTGTGTATAATGTTCTTTTTTGCTATGATAATTTGAAACTACTGAAGTTTAACACATATTTAATTTTAAGATGACTACTTTGAGGCACAACGACTCTTAAAGAAATCTCTGATGTGTAACACATCAGATCTACAGTCTGAAGAGGAAGAGGAGGAGATAAGACCAAAAAGAAGGCCAAAGCCAATGTTAGTATATACATATATTATCCTTTATATTCTACATTAACTTTTTGGCCTCTATATTTTCTCAAAAACATAATTTAGTATAAAATCAGAATACTCTTAACACAACTACAACAGGATTGCCATGACATTCTCAATCAGTTACACTAATTTATAACTTAAGTTCTTAGGCCAGTGAAAATGTTTTTGTAATTATTAATAAGAGCAGATCAAGAGTTTTAATTTTCAACCCTGATTGTTGTATTTTTTTCAACCCACTTTATAGTCATTTCTTTGGAGACACAGATAATGACAGTGAGGAAGAAGGTCATCCTCATAAAAAGAGAGCCAGGGGTCCAGCCAAACTCTTAACCGAACCACCAGCTCCTGTTATCTCGCCACCAGCTCCTGTTATATCAACACCACCTTTTATCCCAAGTAGCAGCACACCTGCTCCTCTTCCACCCACTTCACCACCACCTCACTGTGCACAGAGACCAGCAGAAGAGCAAACCCCTTCTACAAGAAAGGTCTACAGACCAACCTGGCGGGGGGGAAGATGTGGATCAGACAGTATCACCTGCTCTGGTGAGCAATACCTCATCAGATATAAGACTTAAATAGTGTTTGTTTTGTCAACTGTTTTTAATTGTAGTCTTAGTCCTTTAAAATGTACTTTTTAGCTTTTATTATATTTATTCAACCTTATTCTGTTTTGGTTTAGTCATTTTTTGTCGACTAAACGTCAGGGCATTTTAATCTAGTTTTAGCCAATGAAAACTTTTGAGCAAAAAAAAAGGTAACAATTATTTTGCTAAACATTGTATTTGTTATTATTTGAGAAATTTATTTTTACATTTCATCAGAATTATTGCACTTTTTCCTAACAGCACAAATCAAGAGAATGTTAAATCGTACCTGTGGTTTATTTTACCTCATCTAGCGTGCTGATTTATTACAGGCTATTTATCATATAAATTAACACGCTTCCTTACCAAAACTGGAAAAACAAGAAACTTATTGCAAAAATGAATACAGTGAAATTCCTAATATAAATACCAATAATTTTAAATTATATAAATATAAGCCCATTTATTCAGCAACCACAATCGAAAACAATATAGTGGAAATCCATGTTTGTATTTATTAGTTCATCGCTGAGAAGATAAATTGTGGAGGAACACAGACTGGCTGAATGATACATTTATTTGAGCATAAAATCTCAGTGAGGTTCATTCTGGTGTTACGCAGCCCTTTGAGCTTCCACAATAGGTTTTTTCTCACGCATTAAGCAGGTTCGGTTGAACTTAAATTTATGTTCACTGATGAATGTTTATATGTGAATAAAAGTCTAAATTAAATTCTTTGAGGCCACTTTTTTAAAAAAATTAACTGTCTCTTTCCATCTGTTAAGTAGAATGTGCCTTAATGAGTTGTCCAATGCAGAATGAATTTATGTTAAATATTTTTTTTTCTGTTTTGCACAGCTGCAGAAGTTCACATTATGAGTTTATTGGAATTAATAAAACATCAGCAGGAGCAAATAATTGCTAAAGTAAATTATTTGATGAGCAAGGTGAGCCCAGCAGGCCAAGACATGGAAATGCCTGACAACCCAGTAGATTTTCCATTAACATCAATGGAGGAAGTGGAGAATTTTGAGGAGTGGCTCAGAAATCCCGCAAATAATCAAATTAAGTTGAGCGTGGTGAGTGTTTTTCATTTTCATTTTCATTACACTGAAAATTTACATTACATTCTAGCATTTTTTTAAAAATTTTTTACAGTTCATGCTAATCTTAGAGAGTGAAAAATGCATGCTGTGTTATTTTTAATGTGATAAATTATCTTTATCAGCCCTTTTAGAAATGTTTAATGATCTTTCAGCCAATCACAAAGTCATATTATGTCTTTTAGGTTTGCTCTTAAATGAACCTGGATAGCTATCACCACTCTCTTAGCATTACACAGTAGTGTAGTGCAAATGTTCTCCTACTTATGGGTCTGATTTAAAGGTGTAGTGACAAAGGGAGCAAACCCTAATTTTGGCTCAAAGCTTGAAACCTTGTGCACACTGGGACGGTTATCGAGCAAGCTTATCGCAAACATTTTTCATGGCGGTTTTCAGCGTTTCTTTGTGTTCATACCCAAGAAATTTTCACTGGCAATGTGCCGAGGGAACATGCAAATTCACTCGCTGACCATAGAGGGGCTTATTGAAAAATAGAAATACCCTGGTACACAAGGTGGCAATGCACATCTTTATGCTTCTGACACTCGCTTTTCACACAGAAGATGAGAGCCAGTATTTACCTGCCTGCCAAAAGCATTCACACATTTTCTGCTTACTGGCAAACAGAACATGGATATTTCAAGCAGCAGCAGTAGGAGTGTCAGGGAGTCACCACAGTCACCACCCACTACAGTCACCAGATCCCAATCACCTGATTACGTTCACTTGTCAGCGATCATCAGCCAGCAATATATACCTGCACTCCTTCCGTTCACTCGCTGTCTGGTCTCAACCTTACCATGTTGAACCGCTGTACTCGCATGAACTGTTTTAAATATGTTTTTAGTACCTTTATGGATCTTTAATATTATAAGAAATTGACAGGATTTTTGTTACATTTTAGATTTCTTCCCTTGCAACTGTTGGGGGCCATGATACAAAACGTGTCACATGGAACATCCTTTCCCGCATGTTCTGTGATGATGTTGGGAGGAGGATTAACTGGAAGGGCGTGAATGGTAAAAAGGCGTTCAACCAAATGGAGTCCAAGAAGTTCCTCCTGTGTAAGTAAATGTAATAAATATTTCCAGTATCTGCATGACTCGTCATAGCCATAAACAGAGAGAAGTAGCTCTGGCTATAATGTTCTTCCGCAAGATGCATGCAGTTCTGTTTATTAACCGCTAGAGTAGGTCTGGGCGATATGGCAATAAACAGCAGCTTCTGCTTTTAAAGTGGGAACTGCTTCATCTTTCAGTAAAAGCCTTTGTGCAAATCCAGCATTGAACTCGTCAGAGTTTCCGCTAGAAAAAAAATGGTGCCGGTCAAAGTGACCGGCAGAGGTTTCGTTTTCCGGACATTTTGATGATATGCCGGTCAAATATCGCCTCTTAATTAGTCAAGTTAAGGAAAACTGAAAGCAGTTTATGTAACTTAAAAAATGACATAATCAGGCCGTATATGCAACATGTTTATTAGCCTAACTTTCAAATAGACAGAAAAAAAACATGAACGTCCGATTGGCGTCAATCAACCAATTGTTTTTTACTATGGTTTCACATTTCATAGTTTAACAAACCAACCCCCCTTCCCCACATGAAATATCCGAATATAGCATTGTTTTTACTCAAGCAAACTTAATTATAAACTCAGTATGTCTCATTTAGCTGGTAACATTTAAATTGGCCACCGTGTGAAATGACTCCTTGTCAAATGAACTTGAATGCAACATGGTCATTGCTCTGACTATGTTCAATGAGAGCAGACATTCTCAAATTATTCGACCCTCTTGTGAATCCGTTGTGTTGTCCTGCCTTTTCGCAGCGCGAACAGAACATTTTTTCGTTACCATCAATTACCTCACATCTTAGCCATGGGAACTTGTCACTCCATTCCGACCGATACGCCCTACACTTCGGCTTTTTCTCCGGTGGTGGCGGAGCTGTCTGGCTCTGGACATCTGAGGCTTCAGGCGTTCCTGATTCAGTATCCTCCTTCGCGTCTGGCCTCTGAAAAAAACTTTTAAGGCTAGTCTGCCTGGGCCTGGCCATATTTGAAACGTCTCTCAATAGTTTGTGGTTTAGGTCTATATTATAGCCGTTAGGCGTGCGCTTTATTTGAAATGCAACATGCGATGTTGTTTAAAAACTTTCAAACGGTCGATTCAGATTGTGTTAGGGGGGCGGGGCCGGGATTATTAGGCAGTTTTAATCTGACAATTTGACCGGAGAGATTTAATTTTGTCGGACATTTAATTTTTTTTCCCAGCCAATGTCCGGTAATTACCGGACAACGGAAACCCTGGAACTCGTGTAGATTCTGGAAACTGTCTTCAGCACCGCATCCAGTGTAGAAAATATCACAGATTATAATGGGTTATATATCTTTTGACACGTCGTGTCCGGTGTACACAACTCTTCCACTTCCATTATGCTGTGCCACATGGCCTCGCCCCCTTTGTTGAGTGTTTCCGGGGGCGTGTTTTGCAGGGTTTATGATATCACCAACCCATTGTCATATTACTATATGAAATACACTGGAGGGGGTCGTAATTGGTGACAACATATGCTATACAAACCAACAAAAACAAACAATTCATTACTTTTTACCATGTCAAAGAATTATTTCACCTGTCGCCGATTACGTTCTCCTCCAATGCATTTCATATAGTAATATGACCCGTTGCGCTCTGTCTCACTGCCTGTATCCACTTTTGTGTCCTTAAACATTCGTTTTTTGGGGTCGACAGCTTATAAAAACTTATTTCTGGGTTTTTTTAAGTTTGTTAGCTGTACACCTTGTCACACAGCAGCTTTTAGACATTGTTCTGTTTTTTGTAATAAGTCAGAAAAGACAAGAAGGCAGCCTCACGCAATACAAACTCAATGGAGACTGTTGGATTGTTTTTCCCCCCCGGTGGGCGTGGTTTCAGATTAACATAAATTACCTCTAAATCGCCATCACCTGCGTTCAGTATCGAAGATAATCGACTTCGATAATGAACCCGATTTTGCGTGGCTTCTCCGTGAACTACGGCTCTGACTATTAAAAGGCGCTCCATTTTAAAGCAGGTGATGGCGATTTAGAGGTAATCAGGGAACCGGCTTTACTGACGAAATGCGCGTGACAATCGCATGCCATATATCGCCCAGCCCTACCAATGTCGTAACTTTAGAGACCTAAATTTGCGAATATCAAACATTCAGCGTCAAACCAACTTTATGCCAGTATCTGCTTTCTTGGAGCCTACATAATATATCCTACAAATGAGGTGTGAGTTTGGTCTTTTATATCACTGTACGAGTCCATTAAGCTGTGTTAAGAGTTTTATATGTCCTGATGGCAGGGGGCTCCTGTGACGGATGAGGGAAACCCTAGTATTACAACACAGCACCTCGATATAAAGTTGAAGAAACTAAACAACAGAGAGAAATATATGTCTACCTCAGATTTAACGTTTGATCTTACACCAGCATCGGGCAATAACGTTATAATCTCATTCACTGTAGAGAAAGCTGTAGCCTACACAGGGAAAGTAACGTTAACCATAAATGCAGCTTTTGTGTCTTTATCAGCTTTTCTGCATTCATACTGGCCCTGATAATCATCAAAGTCACTTACCGCTTGCTCTAATTCTGTAAATCCGTTTTTATGAATAATGATGACTTACTCTTCGTGAACAGCCGCTAGCGGCACCTGCTGGTGAAGAAGACTAACAGCAGATGGATATCATGCATCGGCACTCTACTGCTTTTCCTGCAGTTCCCGGATGTGAAATGTTGAATTTTCTGCAGACTTTGAACCACTGAATTTGTAAAGCGAAATAAAATGGACTGAAATTTGCTAGTCAAATTTTATAGGTTGTATTTTTAAACAATGAATATTTTGGAAGTGAAATCTGAAAGGTGAATATGAATTATTGAATTTTAAAAAATAATGAAATATGTGTGTGAAATATTTTAATTGAAATATTCACAGCTTAAATATACGACCATGTTGAATTTTAGCCTATAACAATGCAAGCCTTAAAAATACAATGCATCAAAATTCAAGCACAGCTAATGTAATGCAGATTTTTTTTTTTTTTTTCAATTAGTGCAATTCAACAAGCTTTTTATTTCAAAAACATTTGCCATTAATCATAGTAGCTTCAATGTGAATTTTTTAAAATGAAAATCTGCTTGTGTATTATAGGTGCAGTGAGAAAAAGCCATGCATCACGTGCCGCCACTGATGACGAAATTACAAAGCACACAATTCGGTGGTTCAACCTGGCAGCTGATAGGGGAAGCTCCAGGAACCGCCCCACTGTGAGCACCCAACAATAGAGTTTTTCCAGAATTTCATTGTTTACTTCAGTTTTGAAGTGTTTATTTAAAGTTGCAACAGTTACAATAAAATTAAAGTACAAGATTACTATTTTAAATAAATGTTTTTTTTTTATTGTTTTTGTTTCTATTCAAATATGTTTCTATTTTTCTATTCAAAGAATATTTTTAAAAAAATCTGGTTTCTACAAAATTAAACAGTACAACTGTTAACAAAAAGAAAAATGTTGCTCATATTTACTCTTCTTAATTTTGTGAAGTCTTATATTTCATTAAATAAAAATGTTTCTGGTACAATTTATGGTTGCATTTCATTTTCTGTAATGATTCTATTATAACCTATTCTAATAACCTATTAATGTACATAAATAATTAAACTATAAAAATAGTTATGGTAATTAGAATGTAAAAACATTTATAGACTATTTTTAAAGTTTTATTGTAACTGGCTAAAGTTTTGAATGATTTCATGTTTTATTAATATTAATATTAATAATGACAGACATTAAATATTAAAGCTTTTATAAAGCAATTCAGTCTATCTGATGTGGGTCCATTTAGATTTTAAATATTTCTTTGTAGCCAGTTTTGTCCAGAATAGTTCGAGAGTGATCTGAAAGGTATCCAGACCAAATGACCATAAACGGGTCCAGATCGGATCCGCGGCGGATCAGCTGCTTCATAAACGGGTCCAGATCGGATCCGCGGCGGATCAGCTGCTTCAGAAACGGGACCAGATCGGATCCGCGGCGGATCAGCTGCTTAATAAACGGGTCCGGATTGGATCCGCGGCGGATCAGCTGCTTAATAAACGGGTCCGGATTGGATCCGCGGCGGATCAGCTGCTTCAGAAACGGGTCCAGATCGGATCCGCGGCGGATGAGCTACCTTATCGGCGGACACGGGGCGGGTCTGTTCCGGATGTGAACTGGATCCGCAATCCTTATCTGTTCCGGATCCGCTGCGCTGTGCAAGTGGACTCCGTTCCGGACCCGTTTTGCGGATCCGTTTCGGAGCTTGTGATACCTCCGGGGCGGATCCGTTGCGGAGTCAGTTTGCTATCTGGGTTGCCAACTCTCACGCATGTGGTGTGACACTCACGCTTTCAGCATCAATCTCACGCACACGCAAGAAATGTCACGCCAAAATCCATTTTCTCCAGTGCCCAAGGAAGTCGACCGGAAGTTGAAGTCGGCCGGGTGCCGCCATCTTGTAGCAGAACTTCACTTGCGTTAGCATCCCCATTGACTCCCATTCATTTTGGCGTCACTTTGACAGTGAATAACTTTACATCTATGGCGTTTAAAGACTCCATTTGTCCATTATTTATTTCTAAAGATACACGACAATGTATAAAGGGCTCCATTACCTTCTATGTTACATTATGGCCCCGTAGATACAGTTTTTGTAAAAATAGGCTAACGATTGCGTCATAACCACTCGACTCTCTGTCGCACAGTAGAGAAATTACCGTACAGACAGGAGGAGAAGCTCGCAGGCAATCGGGGAGATGTCAAGAGAGATGGCGTACTGGCGTTACATTTTAAAATACTATACAAAATAATTAATCAGAATACTTACTCCTGCTTACTCACGCCAAAGAACTCCCCGCTCAAGCTCGCCGTCTCTGCAAGATTAACAATGGCAGTTTGCACGCACAGCTACTAGAAGATTTACATCTGTCAGACAGGTTGCTGACGTCATCAAGCTTAGTTTGAGTCTGCGCGTCAGAAACGGAAGTGCTAAAAATCGCTAAAAATGGGCTTCACTTGTCTCAATTGAGTTCCAATGGGGTCGCTGTGTCCATTTCTTTTACTGTCTATGATTTTCTCCCCTCTCAATCCGTTACTTTCTGTTGATGACTAGACCACAGCGTAATAATGACAGGAGAGGCATTTAAAGGCCCACAGCTGTTACATCTCCCTACAACGTTCTCGCTGCAAGGCTGAAAACCTTGCACCTGATACGTCAGTTGCGTGTGAGAAGTTCAGAGAGAGTTCGGAGCATAGGTTCAGAGTCGGAGTCGGCACGTGTGAAAGTTTGGAAGACAATCAAGGTAAGCAAATAATAAAATGGTGAGCCTTGTCACTACAGACGTAGCCTTGCCTAATCAGTCTGTGTGCCGAGACTAAGTTACAGACTTCAACTATAGTTGCAAATGTTGTCTGACGTGCGTTATGATGTGGCCTAGCTAAATTGCTCAATAAAAATAGTCTCATGTAGGGTCCGAAATTAACACCCGCCAAGTGCCAAATGCGGGTAGATTTTCCGTTTTGGCGAGCAAATCTCAAAAGGCTATCCGCCACACTGGCGGGTTAATGTTCATACCAAAATATGAAATTTTCAGCGCGCACGAGCAGAGAGAGAGAGAGAGAGCCCCGGCCACGCGCGCGCACTCAATATTCAGAGCGGCCAAAGCGTCAAGCTTCCCTGTACTTTTTGACAAGCGTCTTTGACAAAGCGGCCAGAGCTTCTTTGCAGCTCAAGTCGGCTGGCTTTCAGATGTAGCTACTTACAGTACATACATTTACACATTAATTACAACAGTATAATATAATGAGATTAATATTTTAAACAACATTTTTATTCAGAAATATGAAATGACAAGATGAAATAATACTTAATTGGATTATGAAAGTAATATCGCCACTAGGTGGCGGTAAGTCATTGTGTTAAAGAAGGAGTAATTTATTCATTTGTCGATTCGTTCGTTCAAAGCGCTGATTCATTCAGGAATAAAAATCAAGTGGCTGTCTATATTAATTGGTCACTGAATCATCGTCTATATTAATGGGTTGTTCAAAGACTCTTATTCATTCAGGAATGAAACAACTCTGTGTGCCTACTGCGAGTCAGTCGCACAACTGTTCTTTGACTTTATTTGCTTTGGAGGTTTGGCAGAGAAAATTCTGTATGCCATCTGTTAGCCGGCCAATACCTAATATTAATTAAATAATCTCAGCGTATTGCCTAAAACAAAAGTTATGACATCTGTGCAGGGTGCGATTTGTGAAAAAAAAAAAAAAAAAAGAGGGGGGATGTTTTGAAAAGTTTTTGTTTGTTTGTTTTTTTGTTTTTGAAAATTTGTTAAAAAACACAGTAGAGCTATATAGCCTACTATTTTTGGCAGCTGTTACAGAAACATTTTTACAAAAAAAAATAAATAATCTGATTTAACCTTGAGGTTTGAAGTATTAGATAGCTTAGATATTTGCACCACTACAATGACGCTAATAATTCTTAATTTCTAATAGAAATGCAAAATCAATCGGTAGTTATTAATAGAATAACGAGACACAAACCTTTTACATTCAGTCGCGTTTGGTCCCATTTATTTTTGATCACAGTGCATACACATACAAACTTTTAGTCCAAAAGTGCGCACATTTGGAGAAATACACGTTTACCTCAGATTTCATTAGATAAAATATAAGCTGGGCCGTACGCAGGGTTTCATAATTACCGAGGTCAGAAGTTTTAGTTTCCTAGGGGGGTACGGAGCATATGCTCCCCCGAAAAATTAGATTTCCCTGGTGTACATATGTGCATTTTTAAGACGTTTTAAGGCAATCATCATCTACACAGGATGCTAAACTCGTTATGAAGTGAGTTTGGAGTAAAGACATGTTATTAAATGTTGTAACAATTTAAAACCACGTCAACAAATAAATGCATGCACAGTTTTGAGGCAGCTTTAATCGCATGTTTGGTAATTTCATGACTTAACTTACAACAGAACAACGACGGTCATTGCTCGTAGTTTCTTTTGCGCTTTATTTTAACTATAATAAAGTAATTAAATGCAGCGCGCGCCGGCGCATTTGCGCATGCAATTCTTCAGTGCGCACCGCTATCTGCAATAATAAATCAGCAATAATAAAACAGGCAGTGTGTCAAAGGTATTGGCTATTAGGTAGCTGTGAGTGCACGTGCGAAGTAAATTGTTATTTCTGAGATAAACTAGTATAATGATTATAATATTTCTGAGCTAAACGCGTTTTTGTGGACACACAGAAGAAAGCCTCGTCTATAGGCTCTGCCTCGATTTGTGTCTCAAGTCATTCGTTAGTCTGGCTGTTTGAGAGATAGAGATCAAGCGATAGAGATTAAGATTAAATGTACATCTAAAAGTGATTATATAGTTGCAATAAACGCGTTAAATCCATCGCAGCGAAGGACTATATTCTGGTCTATTTTTCATTTTCCGATTTTATTATTAAATCAAAAAACGAATGACCAAAAGATACACGGACACGGTTTTTCGTTCAGGGGTAGAAAATGAATAATCAACTTGAATATTTGATCTCAACATGTGGGCGGGAATGAAACGCCACTTTCCGCTGATTGGTCAACCAAACATTAAACTGTGCCATCATCAGTTCTTCTGCTGTTGAGCGCAGCAGAATAATAGTCCTTCGCTGCGATGGATTTAACGCGTTTATTGCAACTATATAATCACTTTTAAATTTACATTTAATCTTGATCTCTATCTCTTGATCTCTATCTCTCAAACAGCCACACTAACGACTGATTTGAGACACAAATCGAGGCAGAGCCTGTAGAGGCTTTCTTCTGTGTGTCCATAAAAACGTGTGTTTAGCTCAGAAATATTATAATCATTATACTAGTTTATCTCAGAAATAACAATTTACTTCGCACCTGCACTCACAACTACCTAATAGCAAATACCTTTGACACACTGTCTGTTTTATTATTGCTGACCACCTATCAAAATCCGTGTGGCAACGCTGCGCAACTCACGTGACAGCACAGAGATAGCGGCGCGCACTCAAGAATTGCATGAGCAAATGCGCCGGCGCACGCTGCATTTAATTACTTTATTATAGCTTAAATAAAGCGCAAAAGAAACTACGAGCAATGACTGTCGTTGTTCTGTTGTTAGTTAAGTCATGAAATTACCAAACATGCGATTAAAGCTGCCTCAAAACTGTGCATGCATTTATTTGTTGACATGGTTTTAAATTGTTATCCAATTTGTTGGCCTTAAAATGCACATAATACTTAATAATTAATATTAAGTATTGGCCGGCTAACGGATGGCAGACAGAACGGTTATTTCCAAAGCAAATAAAGTCAAAGAACAGTTGTGCGACTGACTCGACTGAGTAGGCACACAGAGTTGTTTCATTCCTGAATGAATAAGAGTCTTTGAACAACCCATTAATATAGACGATGATTCAGTGACCAATTAATATAGACAGCCACTTGATTTTATTCCTGAATGAATCAGCGCTTTGAACGAACGAATCGACAAATGAATAAATCACTCCTTCTTTAACACAATGACTTACCGCCACATAGTGGTGATATTACTTTCATAATCCAAGTATTATTTCATCTTGTCATTTCATATTTCTGAATAAAAATGTTGTTTAAAATATTAATCTCATTATATTATACTGTTGTAATTAATGTGTAAATGTATTTACTGTAAGTAGCTACATCTGAAAGCATCATGCAGTTGACTGATAATTGGTAACAGCCTAGTGTCATATTCTAATTTATTTGACTACATTTAAGAATTTAACATTATAGATAGCATAAATATTTAATAAGATTAGGAAAGAAATTATATATAAAGGTAAAAAAAACCCTGAAAATCATTTGTCCCATTTAAGTTAATTTCTGACACTGGTAGATGGCATTAAATATAAATACCTTCCATCTCTGGTTTATTGTACAAAGTCTTATTTCAGGGTTTTATTCATATAACTCAAACAAGTTCACCGTAAAATCGTTATGTCAAATTCATATTTCACTAAAGTCAATCACTGAAACATTAGATAATGACATTATGATATCTATCTGTTGACTGAATAAAAATCATAATAGAACTATAATAGATGTGCTGTGAACATTAACTACGATGGTGGTCAGCAATAATAAAACATGCAGTGTGTCAAAGGTGTTGGCTATTAGGTAGTTGTGAGTGCAGGTGCGAAGTAAACACGCGTTTTTATGGACACACAGAAGAAAGCCTCTCAGGATCTGCCTCGATTTGTGTCTCAAATCATTCGTTAGTCTGGCTGTTTGAGAGATAGAGGTCAAAAGATAGAGATCAAGATTAAATGTAAATTATTATATAGTTGCAATAAACGCGTTAAATCCATCGCAGCGAAGGACTATTATTCTGCTGAGCTGAACAGCGGAAGAACTGATGACGGCACAGTTTAATGTTTGGTTGACCAATCAGCGGAAAGGGGCGTTTCATTCCCGCCCACATGTTGAGATCAAATATTCAAGTTGTTTATTCATTTTCTACCCCTGAACGAAAAATGAAAAATCAAGCCGAATTCTTGTTTTTCGTTTTGTTTGAAAAAAATGAAAAACGAAAAAGGTGCCGTTTTTCATTTTCCGATTTCATTATTAAATCAAAAAACGAATGACCAAAAGATACACGGACCACGTGTATCATCTGATCATTCAATTATTTCATTTAATATGGCAAACGAAAAACGGGCAAAACAGGTCAATATTTCGTTTTTCAGTGGTTCTGTATGAACCAAAAAATGAAAGCTGATGTCTTTTTTCTAGTTTTCAGCTCGAAACCGAAAAACAAATAAACTGAAAAACCAAAACAAAATAATACAGCTAATTTACGTTTTTCTTTATTTTTCCAGTTCTCACGGTGTTTAGAGCTGCGTGCCGAGCTTTGCGCATGCGCAATGAATGTATGACCACTAGCCATAACCGCATGTGTTTCATGTACACTCGGAGGCAACATAATGGATGTATCATTTGTTCTTTTCACTTCGTCTAGAAGGGTAACATTGAGAGAGGAAGACATGCTGGTTGAAAACATTTCAAAAATATTTCAGGTAATACTCATTTAGGGTCCTTTTACTGGAAGCAAAACTCAAGAAAAGTCATGGCTGTACTGGAGGCTGATTTCCAAGCTATGCAACAAAAGAGGCGGAGAGTCTCGTAAGTCTCGTAAATCTCATAAGTTACAATACCAAATGCAGTCCTAGTTACCTGTGTGTGCTTAAAAATCGTCTCAGGTTACGTATGTAACCATGGTTCCCTGAGAACAGGGAACGAGACTCTGCGCTGATCGCGCTTTGGGGAACGTCACGTGACCCAGGTGTCTGAAAGCAACTATCCAACAACTCCAATCCCTATTGGCCGGCGACAGCCTATGACGTCATACGGCGCGACCCGGACGTATAAAGGGAGCGCCTGGAGAGACAGAAGACATCTATCGTCTTGAGGGACTGTTCTGCAGGCAGGCAACCCGAAGCATGGCAGGAAAGCGCAGAGTCTCGTTCCGTTCTCAGGGAACCATGGTTACATACGTAACCTGAGACGTTCCCTTTCAAAAGGGAACTTCAACTCTGCGCTGATAGCGCTTTGGGGAACGATATACCCACGCCGCCATGCTTGAGGAGAGTGCATGCCAAATAATATGGCTGACAAACGTCAAGCAGTTTCGAAGGAAATGCTTAGCAACTCACCCTCGGGTCACACCAGGCTGTCAGTGACAGCATTCCCTATGGCCAACAGCCCAAGCTGAGCCAACAGAGGCCTTCCAGAGACAGAAGGCCTACTAAGGCAGCTAGAGGCATCTGAAACCAACTTTTCCACAGACAAAGTGGTTTCTTTAAGGGAATGAGGCCAGGGAACCGAAGGGAACCCCGTCCAGTCACTAGAGGGGAACAAAGTTACCCCTAATGCCACCAGGGAGGCCGACCTGGTCTGTCATAGGACAAACTTAGTCTTGGCCAGCCCTGTCTGAGTACAGAATCTCCATAACGCATTCTTCGTAGAAGAGAGCAGGTAAGAGTGACTGCAGAAAGGCAGAAGCAACTCAGACCCACGCGTAGAGATGGGCATCCTGGAGAGCAGAACTTAGCTGAGTGCTATGAACCCTCTTATTGAGGGGAGACAATCCACTCATCCTAGGATCTACTCAGTGCTTAATTAACGCACTGAGGAGGCTGTGCGCTAGAGAACCCTGATACAGGGGAGCACAAACCAGCCTGGGGCTGAATCTTAGGAGGCGGCCTGATAAGGCCTACCACCATGATCAGCTTAGGGAGCTAAGCACTATTACAACATAACCCCAAAGGGGAAGTACAAAGCTCACCTAACAGGTAGACCATGCAATGGGCACATACTCATGGAGGCCAAAGAAGGGCCTACAGCATGATAGTAACTATATGTGAAACAGAAGTATATTCAGAAAGTGGCCTGAAGGGGCCACCCTGAACACCTGTCTGGCTGCAGCAGACAGGCAGCTTCAACGGCAGCATGGGAGACTGCAAAGCGCCCGCATGATAATCTACCCAACACAATCCAACGAGCAGTGTACTCAGTAAAAGCACCTTTTTACTCTTTCAAGCAAGAGGAATACAACATACGCCGACACATAGTCGAGGAAGGCCCGTGCAGGCCTATCACCTCCACAGACACGTGGGCATCAGCTCGTGGCAGTGTTCTTAGGCACCGAAGAACGATAAATAACCGACACCAAGGAGGTTAAATATCATCTGGGCACCTGGCCAACTAGGAGTGTATACAAAAAGTTCTCAGAGAAAAAATACACGTCAACATATACCACTATGTTGAAAAAGGGCGGCCCATAGGGCCTAGCAACCTTTAGACATATGGCATAAGTCCAGTGGCCATCTCTAGGAGCATGAATAGATCCACCTTAGACAACTAGGTGGCTATTAGCTCAACTAGCTTACGATCAGGCTCAGGGAGATGGATGCAGTTCAAACCAAACCTCAGAAAGGTTTAACCACAGCATACACCCTGAAGGGCTAGCCACTCAAGGTACTCGGAAAAGCACCATAAATTCTCACAGCGAGAAGAGAACACAGCTGAACTCCAAATGCTACACCAGAGGCCGAGAAGAGGCCTACCTTAGTAAACATATGGCATCAGCGAGCGGCTGCCATAACCAGTCCACCCAAAAGCCATGTATTTAGCATTGAAACTTCCTCAGAAGAAATACATAGAACGCTGCCACCCAACGTGAACAGGCCTGATTAGGGCCTATCCGTCGAGGTGGGGCGTGGCCTTTTTAAGGTGGTCAGGTTTTTCCAAAGCATCCTGCCAACCAATCAACTAAAAAGGGAGGCCTAGTGGGGCCTACAATCTCAGCGACAAGTGGCGTTCAGCAACTGTAGGAATGAAACACAAACTGTGCCAGCATGTGAACTAAAAAGGAGGCCTGTTGGGGCCTACCATTCTAATGACACGTGGCTTCAGCTCGTGAAACGCTGTAAACTATGTGAGCAAACTATGATCAGCTAACAGCACTTGTTATAAAAACAATTGCTAACTAGAATGAGGCTAAATAACCATAAGAGCCTACAATCAAAGTTATATGCAATATAGCTGTTAACAAGATCACAAAAAGGGAGCTAATATAAACCAGCTTTTCTCAAAAAGTGGTTATATACTACCCTGAGTATGCAATCCAACAGGTGATGCACTCAGTAACACCAATAAACCTACTAATGGGGAATATTAGGTCACCAGTGTCTCCAATAGCGGCTACATGAAAAAGCCTGCTATTACACCATGTTCATAGACAGAGGCTAATCACAGCCTGCTATCACAGAAACAGGTGTTAACCTGTGGCAGCATAAGTAAGCTCACATACAATGTAGGGCAAAAGTCTAGAACTTCAAAGCAAATGCAGCGCTTTGATGTATATGCTGTTTTCAAAGAGGAAAATAATTCTCTACATACAGATTCTCAAATCTGTACTGAGCCATAGAGGACGAATGCTAAAACCTAGCAACGTCAACTCAAACTTGATTAGAGAAACAAGTGGCTCAGAGGAAAAAACCCATTTTCCCTAGCATAAAAGTTCTAGAAAGTGGGGCCTTGCACACACAGCATGACTTATCTACGCAAAGATAAGGGCCTACCACCTGAGATAACAGCATCAGGGAGTCTAAAAAACAGTCTACAACCTAGCTGTTTAAACTCAACAATTGCACCTACATAGCAAGGGGATAATGGGCATACGGCCTGACAACTCCCTCGGGAGGAGACTAGAGCTAGGAACTATACAACCTGACAAGGGATAGCATACATAGGGTTATACGCAAATAACACACTTAACCTAGCTCTAGCCTAGCCGCTAAGCTACGGGCCTTCTTACAGGGCCACAAGCCTAGTGAAGCCTGGGCTTCACCTTCAAATCTCATGGAAAGAGAAAGAAAGCGAAACTCACAAGCAAACAATGTCAGGCGGCCAATTAAGGCCGACCTAAACATGCATAATAACTGAAGTGACGAGTGCCAACTCAAACTACCCTAGAATACAGTAGATGAGAAGCTACTTCTAAACAACAGGCGGCTTAAGAGGCGGCCATTTTGTGGCCTGCACACTAGCCGGCCTATCAACTTCAGTTTGCCCAAAAACCCCTACTTTTTCCTGACTGCATGCCCAGAAAACTATACAGGAAAATAAGGTCTTATTTTAAACACATAAAATATAGACCCCTCTGCGGCTCAAAGACCAAAGACTCCTAATGCTCCCTTTTTTTACATAAAAAGGATGGAATCCAAGGCTCTTTTAAGCCTAAAAGATCCTCTTACTATCAAACAGAAACAGCGGGCTGACATGAATAATCACTATGGGCCCAGCCATCAGTCTGACCATAAGAAGCATCTGAGCATGAATATGTTTATATATATACATATGCATATAAACATACATATACACACACATATATATACACAGGAGGCGGAAGAAGAAGAAGAGGAGAGGGTAGATATAAATCGCCCTATGTAGCTGGGGAATCGATTACAAACGCAACAGTGTTTACAATCGATCACCCACCTCACTCTTGCTTCTTCCTCCTCCCGTCTGTCTGGGTTCAGATACAAATCTGGACGGTTAGGGGTTTTTCCATGCCCTCCCGATCTCAAACGAGGAGATCAGAAGGGAATGGAAAGTCATGGAAGCCACTGCATTAATGGACAGAAAGGAACCGCTCGTCGAGCCATCCGCGCACGGCCCCTTTCTTAACACGCTCTCACGGCAGCTGCAGCCCGCCGAGAAGCGCGTCCCAAACACACAGCAGCTCCGCAGACAGCCAGAGGAGTGCTCGCGCCAGACACGATGACGTCAAACAGAAACGTCATCGTCACCCAGTCATCCCCGTCAGCCGCAGGGAAGCCGAGAAAGAGACAACTTTCTCAAACTTCGCAACGAACTCATCTGCGAGCCCTATGATCACAGCCACCGTATTGCCTCAGTAAACGGGGCCAGTACCATAAGGCACAGATGCAGACACCTATTCCCTCGGGAAGAGTGTCAAACGAGAACGGAGTGTCCCGAAAAGGGAGACGCTCACAGTAAACAACAGACAAACACAGACAGCGCCCTCAAGCACTGTGTATGCTCGCTCCTCTCCAGACAGAAAAACGCCCAGAAAAAGTGAATATAAGTGTCAAACCCGAGGACATGAATAAACACATCCTCTTGAACGTTAGTAAGGCATATAAAAAACCCTACCGGAGTTGGTATAGTCGTAATCAGACAGAACATGACCGAAAGACGAAGAGATGTCTTCTGTCTCTCCAGGCGCTCCCTTTATACGTCCGGGTCGCGCCGTATGACGTCATAGGCTGTCGCCGGCCAATAGGGATTGGAGTTGTTGGATAGTTGCTTTCAGACACCTGGGTTACGTGACGTTCCCCAAAGCGCTATCAGCGCAGAGTTGAAGTTCCCTTTCAAAAGGGAAATAAAATTTATATTAAAAACTAATATATAAATTACATGTTTCTGATTTCATAGACACAGAGATGATGAAGGGGGAATGGACAGTGTATCGGAGAAGATCGAGGAGGTTTTCCTGGCTGCTCAGGGTTTATCTGAGGTGACCACTGCCATCCATGAACTGTCTGACCTGGTCCAAAACAGGAAGACAACATTGGTACTGACTGAAGAACAGTCCAGGAATGTGAGGGATGTCTTCACTTGTCTAGTTTGCAGAGGTCAGTCTTTTCTTTGTATGGAATTTATTAAAAATGGTTATTCAGCCATCACACCCAGTCAACATTCTGAACTCACAGTGATCTCACCCTGTGGTCTCAGTGATCTAAAAGTGTAAATGTCATTGTTCTTAGGATGTTCTGTGAACATTATATGTTCTTGTAATGTTTTTAGTAGCTAGTTTTATTTTTGTTATCAGAATGTCCTCGTAAAAGTTAGGATAACATTCTCTAAAAACATTCTAAACATGTTAAGTGTTAACATTGATAGAACATTATCCCCTAACATTTTTATAAAAGGTTGAAGTCCAGTTCCATTGCCATTAAACAACTCCAAAAATAGCATAAGCAGCTTCAATTATTACTAACAAGATTGAGTTTATTTACATAAGTTCTTATTGAGATTAACAGAGGTATAAATGTTTAAGTTTGTTTGAAAGTAGAAGTTTGGTTTGGTCGCCATTATTGTGATCAGTGTTTGCTTTAGTTGGGCTCTTTGGCCTTGCCTTTTTAATGTTAGTTTTTCTCTGGATGCTGTAACTGTTTATGTATTCTGGGTGCATCATACAAAACACATCATTGGCTCCCAGAATGCATTGCAGCATGAAGCATGTCACCATTGTTGAGATTCAAATGCCGATTATTGATGTTTGAGTGTGTCTAAATGTGTGAAGCAGTATTTAAAAATGTTTAGTGTGTTCTTAAAATCATACAGATTTTCTTATTAAAATACTGTTGGATCTCATGCTGTAGAAACATTATTGTAATCGGTTATGTGAGGTTAGTGACACATATGATTAGGGCTGGGCGATATATCGCATGCGATTCTCACGCGCATTTCGTCAGTAAAGCCGGTTCCCTGATTACCGCTAAATCGCCATCACCTGCTTTCAAATGGAGCGCCTTTTAATAGACAGAGCCGTAGTTCACGGACAAGCCACGCAAAATCGCGTTCAGTATCGAAGATGAATCGACTTCGATAATGAACCCGATTTTGCGTGGCTTGTCCGTGAACTACGGCTCTGTCTATTAAAAGGCGCTCCATTTGAAAGCAGGTGATGGCGATTTAGCGGTAATCAGGGAACCGGCTTTACTGACGAAATGCGCGTGAGAATCGCATGCGATATATCGCCCAGCCCTACATATGATGGTCTAGATGAGATCAGCTGATAAAAACACTACATAATGATTGTATCTTTAACGCCATCAAGTAGTTGACATCATCTGGTTACAATTTTTTTCTTGCGGCTCTTGCTATAACAAACACAGCTACAGCAGCCAGAGAAAACTAGCATTAAAACATCAAAACTGCCAGTTATGTCAAACTGCCCAACTAAAGCAAATACAGACCACCATAATGGTGACATCAAACCAAACTATTATTTTCAATAAATCATCAACATGTAAACCTCTGTTAATCTTAATAAGAGCTTCTGTAGACTTCTGACAGAAATAAAGTCAATCTGGTTTGTAATGATGTTTTATTAACAAAGTTCAGGAGGAGCACATTCAGATAATTAACACAACTGGAGAGCACTCAGCGATCAATGACAGGCTGCGTCTGAAACCTGTAAAATACTGCCTTCAGAGGACACATTTCATGGTCAGAAGGCATCAAGGCACATCCGAATCTAATGTTAGCTTCACTTCCTGTCTCCTGAGAGACCTTCATCTGATCGATTTTTGAAGGCAGCATATATGTATCCTTCACTGCCTTTAATATCCCACAATCCTGTGCGTTCCATACAGTTGAGCTGGAAAAAAAAGTTGGCGTCCGAAATTTGCATTTTCTGGTCAGTTCGTGTGTAAATGTATGTTTTTTACCAACATTTTCCACTTCTGATGTCATTTCTAGAAAGAAATTACTAATGTAGTAATTAAATACTTTAGATCTCACCAACGCTCTCTCTATTTTGCTGTAGATCATTAAACTGTAACACTGCCTCAGTAGTCTGTCCGAAATTAGTTTCATGATGTGCCTTTATTGCACAAACGCTGCCTTACAAGTCATTGTCTGATAAGGCAGCGAGGCAACGAGTCAGCTGCCTAGGTTTTCGGACACAACCATATTCAGCAGTCTGACCTCCATTTGTTGGCAGTTTATCAGGATCCCTCCACCACCCCTTCTCCACACTTCTAGTCCTAACCATTTACAAACACGGGGGGAGTACTCTGGGTTCAGGCCAAATTCAGAGCTCGGAGCCCTCCCCCCGGACAGCACGCCAAATACGCATTAAAACTCTACTCCCTCTAAATTATATGCAAGTGTGAACTCGTGAAATAAGTGAAGCTGGTAATGCTGTTTGTGGAGTTGTTTAATAAAAAAAAATTTATAGCTAGGGAGACCTCACATTGTGACCACATCACGAGTACCCTGGGAGCTCATGCTGAGATCACTGGGAGACAAATTGTTAACTGGGCACAGCACTATAACATTGTTAACATTTAACATTGACATTTATGTTTGTGCTTGGAGCACCTGGAGGCACAGAAAGAATTCATTCCCACAGAGCCAGCTGTTGCTCAAAGCTTTTCTCATGCCATACATCAGCTCAAGTACACTCAAGGTGGCTTTTTGTAATGCTGTCTGAAATCAGAATAACCACTGTCAATTTAAAAAAATATATAAATTTAAAAACTTTTTTTATGACTTAATCTTTTGTGTCTTGTATTGCAGTTTTAGACTTGAAATGTTTTTTTTCCTCTCCCGTCACGATTCATGGAAGATCTGGTTTTTGCAGCCTGCTGCAAAAGCTTAGTTGGTTGCAGATCCTGCACAACTTTGTGACTCCAAAATTCTTCACAGTGTCTGAAATGCAGAATGGAAGATTTTTCCACCAACGTGCATAGAGTCACTGGCTTTACTGAACTAGTGAATGTAGTTAGAGGATTGGCATGCGATTAAACACTGTTCTTGCCACTAAATCCATCTTTTCACAGTATTCATAAGAAATTGGTGGATATGTTTTATGTGGCATCTTAGTGTAAACTTACAGGAATTTTATAAGAGTTTTAAGAGTCTAAATGTTTTATATTGCTCTGTTCTGAGCTGACAGAGATTTCATAAGAGTTAGAAAATGTGGCAGTATGTTGTTTTATATTGCTTTGTTTTGAACTCACAGGGATTTTATTAGAGGTAGAAAAACTGGCAATATGTTGTTTTACATTGCTTTGTTGTTTTGAGCTCACTCCACACTGATTTAAAGGTGTTTTTTTTTTTTTATCTTATGTGATTCCTAAAGTTGGACCTAATTTGTTTACAACATTTTTGTGTTTTATCATTAAGCTCTTCCTGGTTCTATAATATATTATTTTTCAAATATACTTTTCCCCACAAAACAGTCCAGTGTATACTGTGTAATTAATACAATGACAATATCAAAGTGGATTTATTTATTTAATTAATTGTTTTAATAGGAACAAGATTCATTTAATACTTGCACCCTGTTACAGAGTACATAGTAGTGACTGCATAATGTTGGAGTCCATATTTACAGTATGTATACTAAACAGAAAATAAGTGCTAAAATTTTCCTCATGGCTGAGGCTATCCCTCGATTTATGACAAGGTTCCACATGATCCAAGACATATGAAATTAGGAAAATCTCTTTGTTACATTAATGAGGTAGATCAAAGCCTGTTTGAATGGGACATAGTTGTAATTGGCAAGTGGCAACATTGTCAAAAACAACTGCAAGGTCGGGGTAATACTGTGAAAAGTGCTGCTCTGCTCACTTTGTCTGCCTCAGACAGAAAGGGGTCACTTCCGAAAGAAGATATTCTGGTGAGGGATGATCCCATGTCCCTGTCATACATGTCAGCTGCTACCATGGCATCTGGTAGAAGATCTGCTGTGATTTTTCTCAGTGTTCCTGTCCCAGCTGATATGGTATCCCTCTCCCTGTATCAACACAAACAATTTCTTATGTTTAATAGTAAATCTCTTCTAGAACCTATGTAGTTTGTGTTTGTAAAATAGCCTGAAAGCATTATTAACAAATCCATCTGGATCCATCTCATTATGAACAAATCCAATTTGCATAATGTAACTTACCTGGGATCCTGTGAGCATTCCATGAATGCACAAATCGATTTATTCCAATCTGGCACATCTGGCCAGTCAGATTGGATGTGCAGAACCTTGTCAGGCTGTCCTCTATATCTATTGCTTCCTGATCTTGTAGTTGTATGAGGGCCTCTTTTAGTGGGTAATTTACCCGGTTGTTGATTTCTGGCCACATCCTCTCCACTGTGTGATTCTGATATTATTATTATTATTATTATTATTATTATAAGTTGGAAGAGGGCTGTACACATTTAGAAACAATAGAAACGAGCAATCAAAGAAAGAATGGTGTGTGGGATGGATGAAATACTCAAAGCACCAACATCATGATGTTGAAGTACACAACCATAAAATCGTACAGTAAGTATTTTCAGCCAAATGTACTGGAAGTTCCAAAATGTAACCACTCTTGTAAACTGGCCAACGTGTATTAGTTTGTCATTATTCGTACTGCTGTGGATTATAAAGTAGCAGAACATGGATATACTCAAGTACAGGAACCTCAAACTTTTACTTATGTAACCCACCACAAGTGGGTGAATAACTGGCCACAGGCTGTAGTAAGAATGTATTGCTTGTACAAGCTTTTATTCACAATAATAAATACCAAATTTTGTATAAAAACAATTAGATGTTTAAAACACGAGTACACATCATTCAGCAAGGAGAAAAAAACAAAAACAAAACAAATTTATGACAAACCACAGGGCTACAACAAGGCACAACTATACGCGTGTAGAAAAATATAGCCACTACTTGCAATGCACACTCCAAATACAGTACAAAAATCCACGGCACTCAAAAGGATAAATAAATCACCAGGAACCACAGAAGAATGCCCACCACCTCACCAGTGCCAGTCACACCCTTGGAGGAGACCCCGCAGCTGCCATGGAAGTAAGATGAAAAACTAAAAAGAAAACAAAGAAAACAGTATCAATTGAAAATATACAATCATATGAATACACAACATCCAAAGGAAAATGAGGGTAATTCACAAAAAATAAAAGAAATCAAATAGTAACAATAGCCGTGCTAGTACTGCAAAATAAAAACCTTTTATTAATAACTGAAATACACATTTGCATAAATCAAATTATTTATTCTAATCAAATACCTTTAAATTAACTGGATAAAAGAAAAAAGGAATACATCAACCACACGGTTCTTCTTTAAAAGGAACCTACAAAACAAACTTTCATGAAAACAAATAAAATAAAACATACAAATAAACAAATAAAATGCAAACATATAAATTAAATAAAAAAAAACTAAGTGGTACTTGTCATTACCTAATTCGCTCTCACTCATTCAACACTCTGAAGACTGCATCACCAGGCCAATCACCATCAACACACAAGGATTTCTGAAATGCAACAACAAGATAAAACGACTTTCTGCCCACCCAAATTAACATACTATTATCCTTGCATAAACCCATTACCTTGATAAAACAAATACATACGACTGCCTTATGCCCCGCGTTCAAAAATCACATAAAGGTGACCTAGAGACAAACAATTATAAGCATGAGCAGCATGAGGCAATATAACAGTCTCGTTGCTCAAAACAGGAACAGCCCTCGGTGAAATTAAATTAACTATTAAGAACAACATTACCTGATGCAAGCTCACGCTTATTTCCAGGTTCAATGAATGAATGAAACGAGGACGCGCTGCTTCTTCTTCTTCTTCTTCTTCTTCTTCTTCTTCTTTGGTGTTTATTGGCGGTTGGCAACCTAACTTATTGGTGCATTACCGCCACCGACTGGAATGGAGTATGGATCAGGATATTATTTATATACAGCAAATAATAAATAAAAAAAACCCATCAAAACAAATAAACAAACTAGAAAATAAAACAGAACAAATAAACAAACAAACAATCAAAACGTTATATTCTTTTGTATAATTTACTTACTTTCAAAAATTTAATAATACCATCATACAACTTGCTATCTGTTTTCTCTAATAAACCTGGCAATGTAAAGTCATGATGTTTTGCTATCTTAAGTGACTGAATAAGGTGATGTCTCTCATTGTTATATTTCATACAGTGAAAAAGTACATGCTCAACTGTTTCTTGTTGACAGCAGTATATGCATTCCCCAGTTGGATGCTTTCCAATCTTATATATTGTACTATTAAGTCCTGTGTGACCTATTCTCATCCGAGTTATAATACTTTCCTCTCTCCGATTCCTGCTCTCCCTCCTCCCAGAACTTGATTTTGTATATTATATAAGTGTCTGCCTAATTCAGTATCATCCCAATGTATCTGCCATACTGAATACGCATATTTCCTAATGTATACTTTAGCTTCCATTTTGCTTAATGGAACTTGTAGATCTATCTGTTTTAATTTTAGAGTTTGTTTTGCCAGAAAATCCACCTTCTCATTCCCTTCCACACCAACATGAGCAGGAACCCAAATGAATTGTATTTCTTTGCCTTTAACCTTCAAATTATATACCTTATGGAAAATTTCATTAATTATGTCCATTCTAAAAGATGACCTGCCAGATTTTATACTTTCCAGTGCAGAATAGCTATCAGATGCAATAACTGTGTTATTTATTTCTTTCTCCTCTAACCACTGCAAAGCCAATAATATCGCTAATAACTCTATTGTATAAACTGACAAATGATTGGTAACTCTTTTCTTGATATAAAAATCATACGTTGGAATATATACAGCTGCCCCTGCATATCCTGTATCCGGATCTTTTGATCCATCTGTAAATAAAACCACTGAATCTTGGAAATGCATCTCAAAATAATTCCTCACTATATGACACACTGGAAATTGCTTAGATTTATTATTTATTTCCTGCTTTATATTTAGGTCAACAACAGGGGACGGGAATAACCATGGAGGAATGGAGGATATTGATACTGTATTGCTGTACTGTAATTGACATAAACCTATATTCCTAGCCTTTGCATCACCTATCCACCCAAAACTTACAAAGTTTGTTTCATTATGTTCCCAGCACTCTTTCAATATACTTCTGACAGGATGCGAAACATTTTGTCCCTGGATATTAACCAAATATGTCAGCATCAACTTCATTCGCCTGATGCCTAAAGGCATTTCTCCCATTTCCACCTGCATTGATGACACTGGGGATGTTTTAAATGATCCACTGCAGATTCTTAGGGCTTGCGCTTGCAATACATCTAATTGTTTGAGATTTGATTCTGCTGCCGACATATAAGCTATACATCCATAGTCAAAGACAGACCTCATGAGTGCCCAGTATATATTTTGCAGAGATGTTCTACTTGCTCCCCATTCCTGTCCTGACAAACACCGAAGAATATTAATAATCTTTTTACATTTGTCCTTAATTTTATCCAAATGAACTTTCCATGTCAATTTTTCATCAAACCAAATCCCAAGAAACCTTACTGATTTGACTTGCTCCAGAGGATTCCCATACAATTTTAAAGATAGAGGTGTGACTTTATGCCGCCTTGAAAAACAAATGACCTGTGTTTTTGCTTCAGATAATTTAAACCCCCATTCATTAGCCCACTTTTCAACTTCAACTATTGCTTCTTGCATTTTTTATTAATATAAGTTATATTACGACCTCTAATCCACAAAACCCCATCATCTGCGTATAAAGATTTTCCAACATTTTGTTCGACTTGAGAGAAAATATCATTAATCATTATATTAAATAATATCTGACTACATACACTACCTTGTGGTGTTCCATTCTCCACTGTATACACACTGGAGTATTCTTCACCTACTTTTACTTGTATTTTCCTGTTTAATAAAAAAATCTTGAATCCAATTATATGTTTTACCTCCAATTCCCAAAGACTTTAACTTTATTAATAATCCTTCTTTCCAGAGCATATCATATGCCTTTTCCACATCAAAAAAGACAGCTATTACTACTTCTTTGCTAGTTTGTGCTTTTCTGATGTCTGACTCTAGACATAATACAGAGTCCATTGTATTCCGACCCCTTCGGAATCCACTCTGATAAACGAGGACGCGCTATACTTCCGTGCGTCTATTTATAGCGCGCCAACTACGTAATGACGCAATTCTTAAAATTGTCCCAATGACTATTGGGAGTTGTAGTCCCCAACCCATACGTCAGCCGGTTACACTTAAAAGCAATAATTGGCCAAATATATTACTTTTTAAGGCTAGTTGATGGCTTGCAGACTAATAACGTTACCCTTGTTGACTGAGTTTGGAGGTATGGTGCTCTTTGCTGGTTGTGTCTATATTCTGACAGCCTCTCTTGCATGTACAGACTGAGGTAAAATTCTTTGCCATGATCCACACAATGTTTATCCCACATTCCATAATGTGCTACTGCAGGTCTACATAAACAAGTATGACAATTTATTTCTGTTATGACAATTAAAATATTACATTTTATACTTAACATACAATACTGACCTACACAGCATCATAGATGGCTAGATTGTTTTTGGTAGGCATAATTGCATTTGCAACAATTTTCTTGCTGTATCCATCCACAGCAATTACATGAGTCACTCCAAACATGACCAATTTTTCATTTTGGTCCATGTAGCTTGTGTCCCATGTATTTATTCTGCAGTATATGGATTTGGGTTAAAGTGGAAACACAATCAGGTGACCGAAAACAGCTGTGTGATCCAAGGACAGGACTAACATGTTCAGTGTGGCTTTAACACAAAACAGAAACTCGTGAATATTCATGTGAGCTCCGCCCAGAGTCACCGTCAGTCTCTCTCAGAAAGCGGATATTTCAGCACACCTGTACAGGTCTTCACTGAGAGATGTTTGTTTCTGTTTCGTTTTGACTCGAGCTTGAAGTGTCGGTGCTGAACAAACATCAGTGAGTTTGACGGTAAGTTCAGTTATCAGCTTTATTTAATATCGTGTCATGTTATTATATGATGTTGTTCTGTGTGTTTATATGATCGTGACACACTCTTGTTCACTGACAACAACAAACACTGACGACCATGAATGGATGACGCCGGAAATGAAGCTACATATAATAACGGATCTCCGTCATGACTTTACTTTTCTAATCTTTATCCAGATTATATCAAAACCGTAAAGATATTTCCACTGAAGCTATATTTAGGTGATGTAACCTCTGTGAAATTAAAAGAGAAGAAAATGTTTGAGCTGGATGTGGGTAATTATGATGTTATAGGTGCTACGAACCTCCCAGTTTGTCTAGGAGGAAGTAACAATTATTGTAAATAAAATAAAAATAATAAATTAAATGAAGATGACTGACGGTCACTTAAATCCCCTGATCCAGAAAAGCCATAAACTTAGCAAAAATAACTTTATTTAAAGGGTTAGTTCACCCAAAAATAATGTCATTACTCACCCTCATGTTGTTCCACACCCGTAAGACCTTCATTCATCTTCAGAACACAAATTAAGATATTTTAGTTGAAATCCAATGGCTCAGTGAGGCTTCATAGCCAGCAATGACATTTCCTCTTTCAAGATCCATTAATGTACTAAAAACATATTTAAATCAGTTCATGTGAGTACAGTGGTTCAATATTAATATTATAAAGCGACGAGAATATTTTTGGAGCGCCAAAAAAACAAAATAACGACTTACTTAGTGATGGCCGATTTCAAAACACTGCTTCAGGAAGATTCGGACCGTTATGAATCAGTGTGATTCAGATCGCGTGTCAAACTGCCAACGGCTGAAATCACGTGACTTTGGCGATCCGAACAGCAGATTCGACACACTGATTCATTTATGATCTGAAGCTAATAAGTGAAATAAAGCTAATAGAAATAAACCCTAAAGTTTGTTATTAGGTCACACAGGTTCAATTCACTTACAAAGAAGTGTAGGCAGGAAACATGGGCATCATATAAAAAGTATGAAATTTATTCACAACTTGAAATCAAGATAGAAAAATCACTTAAAATAGCCTCAATGATATGGTGCCATTCATGGCAGCTCTCTCTCCAGTGACAACTCAAAACAAATATACACAAAATTACAAATTAACAAAAAAGACAAAAGACATAAAAGACAAAAACTGCACACAAAAATCAAACTCAAATTATACCAAATTACAAAAACAAACTAAACAAAAAGAAAATATTCTCACTGTTAATAGATCCAGTGACAGACAACGATACAAATGACAAAAAGAAACAACCAGAAGAAAAAAAAAAGTTAAACAAAACCAATTTACACAACTTCCAAATAAACAAAACAAAATGCATAATTACAGGGCTGAGGTTACCCACTGGAGTGATCACCAGCACTCCTTATCCAAAAGCACACTTCCACACACACCCCACCGTGAACTCAGATCACACACAAAAGCAGCACCACCACCACAAAAGATCTTTCACCCGTGCGACCCCAGCTCCTGAAAGAAATCAAAAACAAAATAAATAAATCTCATAAACAGAAATGAATAAAAGTCAAAGTAAGTCACAATTCCACCGTAAAACGATGGGCAACAGTCACCATAGCACAGCACAATTAACAATATACAAACATACAAAAGAAAAAAAAACAACGGAAGAGCTTTGTTAAAACTACAAGGAAAACAGGACTCGTAAGGAGCGGCCACGTTGTCCTTAGGCCAACTCCAATTATCTCCATGATCCTTCACCCCAAAGTAAACCAGTAAATATAAGTTAGAACAATCACAGAAACCAGAGAGCAGCAGCAGGAGTCCCCTTAAATAGTTGTAATCCGAGCTGCAATAATAATCGCCCAGGACGAAAGGGAGAATCCAAATGTGGATAGATGAGTCTTACAATCAGTTCACTGCTCAGGATACGTGGCCTTCAAATAACCCACTGTTAAACTGAAGTACAGGGACTGCACATTACTCGAACCACCTGCCCCTCAGTTAAGCTAGATATTGTTTGCAATAAAACAACTTTCTCATACCTGAAAGGAGGGCAGTAATCAAATCCACTACAGCATCCGATGGGAACACATGAAAGACAGGTTGGGGTACAACAAACGAGCCATTAGTGCACCGGGCAGTAATAAAAAAAGATGCTAACAGCACATACCTGAAACCGCTGTAGCAACAGAAAAAGGGGAGGATCCGGATGTGACGCATCCCAGGCTGAAACTAACCAGCCCTGAAATAGTGAACACTCCCTGCTGATTGGTGATCACAAGCGTCAATCACCACCCTTACCTCATTCATATGGTCACACTTGCTTACCTGCATAAAGTCTGTTGATTCGGCTGTGCAGCTCCAAATGTTAATACTGGCTTGTCTAATGCCTTGAACATGAGCTGGCATATGCAAAATTTGGAGGTGTACATATTAATGATCCCGACTGTTACGTAACAGTCGATGTTATGTTGAGATTTGCCTGTTCTTCAGAGGTCTTTTAAACAAATGAGATTTACATAAGAAGGAGGAAACAATGGAGTTTGAGACTCACTGTATGTCATTTCCATGTACTCTAATTATTTAACTATGCCAAGGTAAATTCAATTTTTGATTCTAGGGCACCTTTAATTCATTTAATGATTCAGTTCTTTGTTGTGTTCATATCTTTGATGTTCACAACATCAAAGATATTGATGTTCACATATTGATGTTCACAGAGAACATCCCAAATAACAAGACTAATGTTCTCTCAAACTCATGAACAAACATCTTTAATAGATTGTTTGTTATTTGTTAGATCGTGATATAATGAAAGTTTTCTGTTACTGTCAAATGTTAGATGAATGTCTCTTTTTAACTTCTGCTTTATCAGGACATTCAGAAAACATTCAAAAGTAACGTTCCCTTAAAGGTGCCATCGAACGTTTTTTTACAAGATGTAATATAAGTCTAAGGTGTCCCCTGAATGTGTCTGTGAAGTTTCAGCTCAAAGTACCCCATAGATTTTTTTAAAATATTTTTTTTAACCCCTTAAGACCGGATGGAGCGTCGGCGCTCCCATTTGCGTGTCTCTCTTTAAAAGCCAATAAAAATTGAATCCATATAGGTAGCACAAAAATTCTTTTTGCATACAAAACCAGAGACTTTAAACTTCCATATCAAGCCTCCAACATGCTTCTGTTGCGTTGTTTTCACCCTCTAATGAGTCTGAGTAATATGCGTTTACAACAAAAATAGCACAGCCGCTAACTGAATACAAGTATGTATATTTCACGTGCTCATAACTTCATGAAAAATGCACAGATCATAAAAATGGCACATCAATATTTAAAGCAGATTCTCAAGATTAAAATGAATCCAAAATCAATATAATATATTGCGTTGATCACAAGATATTACTCACAGAATGATTTAACATACTTGGCTAAAAACATGTCTCTCATCTCTCCGGGATGCAGCGTGTATCCAATGTTCCCGGACCCATCCATGTTCGTTTTCCAACGTGGAATAACACATAATAGATATCATTTTAAAGCTTTGAATCTCATCTTTTTAATGCATCTAACCATTTTGAAAAACTCCTAACGAGTGGTGAGAAGCCCCTCTAAACCGGAGTTTACCGCCCGTTGGCGCCACCTGGCTGCAGAAAAAATGAACAACAATTTTTCAAACTATTCTTTATAATATCACCACGAAATTTGAACCAGATGCAGCTCACATATAGGAGAGCATCACCAAAAAAGAATTTTTTAATGATCTTATTGTGTTCCTGAGTTATTCCATGTCAAATAAAAAAAAGATTTTTTTTTTAATTATATATATCTTTTGTCTTTTATCAGCTGTTTCTCAGCAAGAAAATGTCCCAATGTAATGTAATTTATATTTTCTTAAAATTTATTTGTATTCTATCAAATGATACCTACCTTTTGACTCTCCTTGCTAGAGTTTTGGAGTTATGAGTCTTTACTTTTGTGTGTGTCGCTCAGAAAAAAACCCTCTAAAAAAGCCTTCAGGTCTTAAAGGGTTAACTGCCTATTTTGGGGCATAATTAGAAATGTGCCGATTCAGGCTGCTGGCCCTTTAATTGCTCATGCTCTCCGCGCCCTCCCGAGCTCTCGTCTCTATCATTGCATAAACAAAGATCAGACAGCTAATGTAACCCTCAAAATGGATCTTTACAAAGTGTTCGTCATGCAGCATGTCTAATCGCGTAAGTATGGTATTTATTTGGATGTTTACATTTGATTCTGAATGAATTTGAGGCTATGCTCTGTGGCTAAAGCTAACATTACACACTGTTGGAGAGATTTATAAAGAATGAAGTTGTGTTTATGAATTATACAGACTGCAAGTGTTTAAAAATGAAAATAGCGACGGCTCTTGTCTCCGTGAATACAGTAAGAAACAATGGTAACTTTAACCACATTTAACAGTACATTAGCAACATGCTAACGAAACATTTAGAAAGACAATTTACAAATATCACTAAAAATATCATGTTATCATGAATCATGTCAGTTATTATCGCTCCATCTGCCATTTTTTGCTATTGTCCTTGCTTGCTTACCTAGTCTGATGATTCAGCTCTGCACAGATCCAGACGTTAATACTGGCTGCCCTTGTCTAATGCCTTTCATAATGTTGGGAACATGGGCTGGCATATGCAAATACTGGGGGGCGTACACCCCGACTGTTACGTAACAGTCGGTATTATGTTGAGATTCGCCTGTTCTTCGGATGTCTTTTAAACAAATGAGATTTATATAAGAAGGAGGAAACAATGGAGTTTGAGACTCACTGTATGTCATCTCCATGTACTGAACTCTTGTTATTTAACTATGCCGAGGTAAATTCAATTTTCAATTCGATGGCACCTTTAATGTTTACAGAATGATCAAATGAAATATTCTTTTAGTGTACACCTAACTAAGAAACATTTTGTTCGTTCAAAGGATATTTAGAAATAATGTTTTCATAACTTAGTATTCAAGACATTCTTAAAGCACATGTTGTTCACTGAGATATGTGCTGAAATGAACACACTGTAAATTACTTGTAAGTAAAGCATCTGCTAAATGCATCAATGTAATATTAATGTAATGTTCCTAGTGTTTCTATATACAGGGAAGATGTCAGACTTTGAGACGAGGAAGAGATCTTCATCTCCAGATCCCAGCTGTGTGTCTCTGAAGAGCAATCAATCCATGATTGCTCCTCCTGAATTCAGTGATGGAGCAGTGACCTCTGACCCCAGGTAATTATCACCATTATTTAGTGAGTTTTCTGCTGTAGTGAAACTAGTTTGAGACACTTATTTATAAGAAAATAAATGTACAATGTCAGTGTTTACTTGTATAGTCAGTTAAATATAATTAAATGTACAAAAATATACAGGTCTAAGCAGGAAGCAGAATTTTTAGTTGTCATGTCTGGAAACAGTTACAGTATTTTCCAGAAAATAAATCACAACTGACTGTAAGTCACAACGGGTGAAAATTACATTGTTGAGAGGGAAAAAATGCAGATAAGTTAAATCTGTTTATAAGTCATATTTTATTATTACAGCTATAAAGCAGCTCTACAGAAGACAGTAGTGTCATTATTCAGCTCAGTTCAGTTCATGTTTTGTTCTCATCTGATATGTCACAGACACGCCAGGCTCTGCACCCAGCCAATCACGTCGCACTCCCTCACCAGAATACTGATCACACGCACCTGACACTCATCACCAGTCCAATCAGCAGCACTATAAAAGACACTCACAGTCACTCAGTCATTGTCTGGTCTCGTTAACGCATACTAACCTGAATGCTTACCTTACCGACTACTTACCTGTCTCCAGTGTGTCTCCCAGATCCTCTGTTTTCTTCAGTCCTCCGTGAGTGTCTCTGTGTAGTGTCTGCTCCACGTCTGTGTGCCTTCATCGAACCTGGAGTGAAGATCAAGTCAAGTATCACTGTCTTGATATATTCTGTTTGGAACTTCATCTGCTTTCACTCACCTGCTCACTGCTTTGGTTGTATCAATAAACCTCTTTGGACTCAGAACAGTCCTGTCGTGCAATCACTCTCAAGCTTTATCAATCACTTCAAGGAAGTTTTTGGAAAGCCTTCATGGGACTCCTCCGTAGGTAAGAGACTGTGCAATTTGAAGCAAGGTGCTTTAACTGTCTCTGATTATGCTTTACAGTTCAGAACCCTAGCGGCAGCGAGTGGTTGGAACGAGCAAGCCCTCTTCTCCAGATATCGTCAGGGTTTGGATCCACGTGTGCGGTTGCATCTCGCTGCATACGAGGATACCATCGGGCTCGAGAAGTTTATCCAACTCTCCATAAGATTCGCACTCGTATGCAGCTGTGCATCGGAGAGCACCAAAACCAGCAACTATTCCCTTCCTCCGCCAGCCCGAATCCGTCAGCTCCCCAAAACCAGCCAGCCACGAAATGCAGATCGACCGATCACGTCTGTCTTCAGCTGGAAATTTAATCTCCGGAGCCCTCTGTCACCAGCTTAACCTCAAGTCCGTCCTCTCCGTCATGTACGTCACATGGTTGGCGTGTTTCATCACGAGGAGATTCATCTGCTGTTTCTGGAGGATTCAACATCTGACGTGATTCTGGGGCGCCCATGGCTAGAGCAGCACGATCCCATTATCTCCTGTCGGACAGGAGACATCCTGAAATCGGGTAATCAATGTTTTCCTGGATGTCTCCCGGCAATTCCAGTTCCAAGTCAAGTTCCAAGTCAAGTTTCCAGTCCTGTTCCAAGGAATCCTAGCTCTAAGAAGATCCAAGTCTGTGTTACATCTATTGAGAGTCCATTGGAAAAGATATCCATCGACATTCCTGACTGTTACTCCCACTTCAGTGACGTCTTCTGTCCGAAGAAGGCATCCAAGCTGCCTCCCCATCGGCCATGGGACTGTGCCATAGATCTCATCCCCGGTGAGCCAGTGCCCAGAGGGAAAATTTATTCCCTGTCCATCCCGGAGGAGAAGGCCATGGAGGAATACATCACTGAGGCGTTATCGCAAGGTTACATCCGCCCGTCTACTTCCCCTGCTGCATCCAGCTTCTTCTTTGTCACCAAGAAGGACGGAGGCTTGCAGCCTTGCATAGATTACAGATCACTAAACAAGATAACAGTCAAGTTCCGATATCCACTTGTTCTCATCCCATCTGCGCTGGAACATCTCCGCGGCGCCACTGTGTTCACCAAGTTGACCTCCGCAGTGCATACAACCTCATCCGAAAACGTGAGGGGGACGAATGGAAGACGGCTTTTGTGACCCCTACTGGACACTATGACTATCAAAGAAATGCAAAGATTCCTAGGATTTGCCAATTTCTATCGAAGATTCATTAAGAGTTACAGTACCATCACTTCTTCACTCACCAACCTACTCCGTGGCAAGCCCAAGTCTCTGTCCTGGACACCTGCAGCAAAGAAAGCTTTCGAGGACCTCAAGACCGCCTTTACAACCACTCCCCTCCTTGTCCATCCTGATCCAGAACTTCCCTTCTTGGTCGAGGTCGATCCATCCACCACAGGAGTGTCCCAGCAGCAGGGGAAACCAAGTAGACTCCATCCATGTGCCTTCTTCTCCCACAAACTCAACCCGGCAGAGATCAATTATGACATCGGCAATCGCCCTGGAGGAGTGGAGCCTTTGGCTCGAAGGAGCCCGTCATCACTTTCTGGTTCTAACCGATCATAAGAATTTGGAGTACCTGCGTGAAGCAAAAAGATTGAACCCACGTCAAGCAAGATGGGCATTGTTCTTTACTCGATTCAACTTCACCATTTCCTATCGTCCTGGTTCCAAGAATGTCAAAGCCGATGCTCTATCACTTATCTACAGTCCTGAGGAAAGCTCCAAAGATCCAGAGTCCATTCTTCCCAAAAGCCTCATTGTCAGTCCCATCACCTGGTCAGCGGAAACACTACCCGAGTCCAATGCCTCCACCAACACTCCGCCGGGTTGCCCCCCAGGTTTGCTTTACATCCCACGGACACGACGCATTCCCATCATCCACTCCTCTCACGCGTCGCTGGGCACTGGCCACCCAGGGGTCAATGAAACCCTCTTGTTGCTAAAACAGCGCTTCTGGTGGCCCAACATGGCAGCGGATGTCAGGAGGTACGTTAAGGGGTGCAGGTAATATGTCATCTTCCTTCCGGAAAGCTACAACCTCTGCCCGTTCCAACTCGCCCGTGGTCACATCTAGGAGTTGATTTCGTCACAGATCTCCCTGTCTCCAATGGATATACCTGCATAATGGTTGTGGTTGACAGATTCTCCAAGTCATGCCGATTGATTCCTCTCCCAGGACTTCCCACAGCAATGGTCACAGCTGAACTTATCTTCAACCATGTTTTCAGATACTTTGGATTGCCTGAGTACATAGTATCTGACAGAGGACCACAATTCACTTCCCACGTCTGGAAATCATTCTTCAAACTCCTAGATGTGACCATCAGCCTCTCGTCCAGATACCATCCCCAGACGAACGGGCAGATGGAGTGGAAGATACAGGAGATTGGCCGTTTCCTGCGTACCTTCTGTCATGGCCACCAGGACTCCCAAAGCCAGTTCCTGGGCTGGGCCGAGTACACCCAGAATTCCCTCCCACCACTGGTCTCACCCCTTTCCAGTGTGTACTCGGCTATCAGCCCCCACTGTTCCCCTGGGATAGGGAACCATCAGATGTCCCAGCAGTGGATTACTGGTTCCGGGAGAGCGAGAGGGTCTGGGACTCAGCGCATCTTCAACTCCAAGACCAAAACTTCCACATAAGAGTCAAAACAGACAAATATAAGATGCAGCACATTTCAGATGTTAGAAAATGTGACTTAAATTCCAGAAAATGTCACAGTTTAATGTAAATATGTGGTATATAACAGGAGTCTGTTGAACTGACACTTCTCTCTTAAATGTGTTGCTGTTCCTTGCATGATTTATTGATGAACATGCTTTTATGTTTGTATTTTGTTTCCAATCAGAGATGATCAGACTGGAGACCAGGATTCTCCTCAAGCAGTAGATGCTGAACTCCAAAGAGTCAAAGACCAGCTCAAAACCAGCATGAAGAACAAGTCTGAGAGATTATTTGAGGGACTGAACCTCCAGGAGAATGAAACCCTCCTGAACAGGATCTACACACAGCTCTACATCATAGAGGGAGAGAGTGAAGGAGTGAATGAACAACATGAGGTTTTACAGATGGAAAAATCAGCCAGAACACAACATTCACAAGACACTCCAATCTACTGCAATGACATCTTTAAAGCCTCACCTGAACTAGGATGTGAGGAGAAACACCAGATCAAGACTGTTCTTACTAAAGGCATCGCTGGAATCGGAAAAACCGTCTCTGTGCAGAAGTTCATTCTGGACTGGGCTGAGGGAAAAGACAATCAGGATGTAGATTTCATGTTTGTGCTTCCATTTCGAGAGCTGAACTTGATCCGAGATCATCAGTACAGTCTTCACAGACTTCTGCTGGACTTTCATCCTGAACTTCAAGATCTGGACTCGAAGATTTATGAGCAGTGTAAAGTTGTGTTCATCTTTGATGGTCTGGATGAAAGCAGAATCACACTGTTTTCAGATGCTCAGAAAGTTTCTGATGTGACTGAGACTTCATCAGTGGGTGTGTTGATGTCAAAGCTCATGACAGGAGAGCTGCTTCCCTCTGCTCTCATCTGGATCACATCCAGACCAGCAGCAGCCAATCAGATCCCCTCCAGATACATCAACCGTCTGACAGAGATTCAGGGATTCAATGAGCCTCAGAAGGAGGAATATTTCAGGAAGAGAATCAGTGACGAGCATCAAGCCAGCAGAATCATCTCACACATCAGAAGAGCAAAAAGCCTCCACATCATGTGCCACATACCCGTCTTCTGCTGGATCTCATCCACTGTGCTTCAGAAGCTCCTGAAAGAAGATCTGAGTGCAGAAATCCCTCAAACTCTGACTGAAATGTACATCCACTTCCTGCTGATTCAGATCAACATGAGGAACCAGAAGTATGAAGAGAGAGATCCAGAGAAACTGCTGCAGTCCAACAGAGAAGTGATTGTGAAACTTGCTGAAGTGGCTTTCAATCAGCTGATGAAGGGCAATGTGATGTTCTATGAGGAGGACCTGAGAGAGAGCGGCATAGACGTCACTGACGCCTCAGTGTATTCTGGGATTTGCACTGAGATCTTTAAGGAGGAATCTGTAATTCATCAGAGGAAAGTCTACAGCTTCATTCATCTGAGCTTTCAGGAGTTTCTCGCAGCTTTCTATCTGTTTTATTCACATGTGATCAAGAACAAGAAATCACTGGATGAATTCAGATCTTACAGATCTGATGAAGACCCACTATATTCTCTACTAACATCAGCAGTAGATAAAGCCGTCAGGAGTAAGAACGGACAGCTGGATCTGTTCCTGCGGTTCCTGCTGGGCATCTCACCGGAGTCCAATCAGAGACTCTTACAGGATCTACTGACACACACAGAGAACAGCTCAGAGAGCATCAGGAGAATCACACAGTACATGAAATACATGATCAAAGATGAAAAAGAAGATCTCTCCACTGAAAGATCCATCAATCTGTTCCTCTGTCTGCTGGAAGTCAAAGATCAGTCTCTGTCCAGAGAGATTCAGGAGTTTGTGAAATCAGACAAACACTCAGAGAATAAACTCTCTCCGTCTCACTGCTCAACAATCTCCTACATGATTCAGATGTCAGAGGAGCCGCTGGATGAACTGAACCCCATGAAATACAACACAGAAGACGAGGGGAGAAGAAGACTGATACCAGCTGTGATCAACTGCAGAAAAGCTCTGTGAGTGTTTAATCATTAACTAAAGCATCATATTTAATCATGAATCTGACACCTTTAAAATAAATGATCCTAAATGAGAGATTTTCTCCTCAATCACAGGATCTTAAAGGGTCACGACACACCTCTTTAATACAGTAGATAGTAGGGCTGCACGATATATCGCATGAGATTGTCACGTGCATTTCATCAGTAAAGCCGGTTCCCTGATTACCGCTAAATCGCCATCACCTGCTTTCAAATGGTGCGGCATTTAATAGACAGAACCGTAGATCACTGAAAAGCCACGCAATATCGCGTTCATACCGCAGATGAATCGCCTTCGATAATGAACGCGATATTACGTGGCTTTTCAGTGATCTACGGCTGTGTCTATTAAATGCCGCTCCATTTGAAAGCAGGTGATGGCGATTTAGCGGTAATCAGGGAACCGGCTTTACTGACGAAATGCGCGTGACAATCTCATGCGATATATCGTGCAGCCCTAGTAGATAGTCACTAAAATGCCTGTTACCGCCGCGGGTAAACACAACCCAGTCACGTGTGAAACTCGTTGGTGAAATCACCACCAGGTGGTGCAAAGGGACGGTCGACACCATTGATCAGTAAAGCTGGATTGAGACATTTTCACTTGTGAATGAAGATAAAATGACATAAATTACTGCTAATATTAATAGCAATAATAATATATCATTATGACATTTAATCTTCAGTAATTATTTATCATAAATGCTTAATGTTCAGCTATTTGACGACTGTTACAGTGAACTATTACAGTGACGGCTGTGCTTGAAGTGTCTTACTTTTTACTGTACAGCACTAGCCAGTGTTTTACATTATTATATATTTAAGGAGGTGTGATTATGCCATAAAATAAATGAAACAATAGAGAAGGTGGATTACTGTGAATGGGAATATTATGAGTGATAAAGGTCTAGTTTTCTAACACATATTTACTCTGTCAGCATTGAGACTACATTAATGTCAAAATAAAAGATTTAACTCACATTTCACAGGTCACACACATACATGAATTAGTCACACATAAAAATATTTGCCAATGAGGTGAGAAAAATAATCTTAAAGGGACAACAAGATTATTTTTCTTGCCCTTTGGCAATTTTTACTCTTTTTCTTTTCAGAAAACAAGACTTTATATCTTCAGTCATTTTTCTCCTGAAGTAAATGTATCTTGATTTAAGAATGTTTAGATATTTTTGCACAAATGTCAAACATGTTCAAAACAGCCTCATTGTGACTGTCTGTCAGAAACGCTCGGTTTATGATAAATGACGAGTGGTGATGAGGAGGAAGTAGAAAAGAGTCGTTTTGGCAGCTTGGTTCCATCAAATACTTTTTTTGAGTGACAAGCAACTTTGTAATGATGGTAAACCCAGGAATCAGCACTAGTTGGCCACTCATTCTAGAGAACTCTAAACTGTGATGTAAATCTCACTGAGTTTTAGGAATAACTCAGTAAAAAGAAAGAAGAAAAGCCCACATGTCCCAACTCTTTATTGTGTTCATCAAAATTAATACAAACACAACAACAGCTAGTTCACTGAAGTAATTATACAAACAAAACAGAAAATGATTTACATTAGAATCACAGGTTATCAGAATTATTCATGTTTTTGTCGTGGTCTATTAGAGCTGCATGATTATGACAAAAATCATAATTGTTGATTATTCCCTTGAAATTGTAATTGCGATTATTAATTACAATGATCACAATTTACACTGAATTATGTTTTGAATATCTTTATGGCATTATTTGAAGCAACTGCATGCCATATTGTTATATCAACACAAACAAGCTGAAAACACTCTTTCTGAAAAACTTGTATTGCTTTTCTACAGCATTAAACCTCACATGTCAAATACACATTGGTTTAGTTGCTTTAAATGAATAAAAATATAAATATGCATGGTATTATGTTATACTAGAACTAAAATTAAAACAATGGAAGAAACCTTTAAATTAACTTTGTTATCTTATGTTATCTAACTTCAGTTATCTTATGCACACAGAATAATGTAAGTGGACTTTTTTTGTAATTGCGCCTTTGAACGATGACATAATTGTGGCATCCGTAATTGTAATCAGGATTTCAAACTTGATTAATTGTGCAGCTCTATGGTCTAGGATAGGCAGGGCCGGCACATGACTATAGGAGAACTAGGCAGAAAAAGAAATTAATTAATTTTTTTGGACATTCATTTGCAATTATTTCACTTCAGTGTAATCACCCGATTAGTTATTCGAAATCTAAACGAACTTTCCATTCTTTTACTTGGTACCAAAACCCACCCAACCAAGAGTGGCACATGATCTACATGTGATGTAGCCAATCACAGACATCTGTTGATTTCATAATGGCCAATCAGAGGTGTTTAAGTTAGAACTGAACAGAAACTCTGGCGTTTTGAGTGCTGTGTGGTGTGTGGAGATTTGCTCAGCTTAATTTATTATAACAGAACTTTGTGAGATTGTGATAAAGTAATATGACAACTTTTTAGTGATTATAGAGGGAGCTCTTTGTGCTCTTTCTGCCATGTCAAATCTCTTATACAGTTTGCTTATTTTTCTGTTCAAATTAACAGTGTTTGTGAACATAGACGCTTTAATAACAACTGATTTATCAGGAGTGTTTATGCTGGGCTGTGTAGGTTGTGCGACAACAGGTAAATTGAAACTATTAAAGGAAATTTATTTAATGTTTTTAAAGGGGAAGTGCATCTCTTTAGCTTTACCTTGGAGTTCACCCTCCACCTGCATGTGTGTGAGAGAGAGCGGAGGAGAGGTCACGTAGCTCAACTTTTTATGTGTCTAATATTTATACATGCAATATATATATATATATATAACGCAGTTTATATATAGCTTCTGGTCTGTTTCATTCAGCGGTCACTAATAACGAAAGCATGTAGTTCGCAATGTGTGTGTTGTCATCATTAATTCTGAAGTATTTCCACACCTCTGAGGCTGACATTGTTTCTGCTACTGCCGTCTGTGTCTCTGTGCACGGACAATTCTGTCAGTTACGTCACGTGAGGTATCGGTCTTTGGTATCGGGGGGATTTTTACAAGTACAAGTACATGAGCTTGGTATCGGGGTATTCATTTCCACAGAGCTGTAAGTTCATAGATGATGATTAGTGAAATAAATAGTAAATGTTAATATAATTTTGGGACTTTTAAACAAGCACTTAAAAGATCTTAAACCTACAGTCCGTAAGTTTTTCCTCTTTGTCGCCATCTCTGTTTAAAACCTGAAATTGCAGTGATTTGTGGAATTATCATCTTTACGTGGGTTGTGCTTCGGCACGGCTCCTCAGCGGATGAATCTAATGTTTTGAGGAGCAGCTGCAGCTATGTGTGGGGGGGCTGTCAGGAGTATTGGCAACACACCAGTGTGGATCTACACTGTACATCCCTATTACTGATTCAATGTCTTGTATGTGTCCAAAAATAAGAAGTTTCACCAGAAAATGTCATCTGAAGAAGTAACATGTCATCCACTTTTGTTCTGACAAACTCAAAAAAAGTTTTACAATAAATCACGCTGCCAATGGTGCAAATCAATATACTTTATTCTGGAATTGTTAATGTTAAAAACATCAACTTTGCATGACTGTGTATGTAGTTAGTATTATCGTTATTCATAACTATGGATTAAATGAGAACGTGTGCTACTGTAACCTTATTACCCAGTGAACAATTGAAATGTCTTAACCTGTCCAGCAGAAAAATAACCATCTCCTTTTGGTCACACCACCTTTCAAAAGCCCTGCCGACATTTACTCTTTTTTTGCACAAGCCCGGTCTCTTTCTCTTTTTTACTGGCTCTCCGCAGTCTGAAGTCTTTTACATTGTAATTGTGCCCATTAGCTGAGGCTGATTATTGCATATGATTGAATACATGAATGTTTTGTTTTGTTTTTCATTATTATTTTTTTAATGTATTTTGTATGCATGTCATGTCATATTTACTCTGTATAGTTGATATGGGAACAAAGGTTTATAACATGACGCGGAAGAAAAGTGTGACGCGGAACTAGCATATTGATTGTGTTGGCTCGGAGAACACCAAGCTAAAGAAAGGCCGCAGTTCCGCTCATACCTGGTGAATCAGGACTGACGTTCACGTTTTCGTGGAACACTTCGTCGAAGGTCGGCCCTGTTTTGGACTTTGGACTGAGTAAATGTTATTTCCACAAGTGAGCTGCGCTGTCAGAAGTACCGTTGTGTTAAGCAGTGTTGGGCATGTTACTTTAAAAAAGTAATTAGTTATAGTTACTAGTTACTTCTCACAAATAGTAACGGAGTTAGTAACTGAGTTACATCATTAGAAAAGTAACTAATTACCAGGGAAAGTTACTCTTGCGTTACTTTAAAAAAAAAAAAAAAAGTCCAATAACTTGAATGCCCCCAATATTAAATATAAATCTAAGAATACATTTTTCATGATCTGACTCGTGACTCATGATCCGCTCTTGCTTATGAAATTTCTCTGTACTGTACAATACGTGTTGGTAGCCATTAGAGAAAATGTAGTTTCATATTTATGTTTAAATAGTCCTATGTTATGTTTTAAATTAATTTACTTGATTATGAAAAGTGAACAACATTAGTAAGATGCATCATAAGATGAGCAGTATGTTGGGAGACATGGAGTGGGTCAGACATGATTTTGACCACTTCATTAAGTTTTGTTTTATAGAAAACCTTTCTTTAAAGTGAATTTCGTTTTGTAAAAATTGTATCTTAATTTTAATCAATGTTTCATCAACCAATTGCCTGGATTTAATAAATAAGAAGCAAATATAGCAGACAATATAATCATGGATGCGCGGGCGCGATCACTGGCGCGTGAACTGGAGCGCGACTTATAGGCTAAATGAACCGAAACTCAGCGGCTGCTTGCCTCACATACATGAGAAATATATCTATAGAGAGCTTGAAATATCTAAAAACGAAAAGAAATAGGCTACTCTGATTATTATCTTCTCTCTAAGCGCGTCCAGTAGCCTGTGCGGAGATGATGAGAGTCAGCAATGTCAACTTCACCTTCACAGCCGACACTGAAAACATTACTTTATTAATAAACAATTAAAATGTCTCCTTGCTGTTTTGGTCAAATTCATAATCATTAACCCTCAGGGGTCTGAGGATTTTTGGGGCCCTGGAGAAGTTTTGACATGCCCTGACATTTGTGCTTTTTTCAGTTGTTCATAAACATATTAATGACAAAAGTGTACATTACACTGTATTCAGCACAAACTAGGCTACAATAATATGTGAGGAACATGTATGTACATGTTTGTGTTTTTGAAGGAATAACGTTTATGCGTGGTTATTGAAAAAACAAAAAACTTAAGTCACTGAAATAAGGCCAAAAAATATATATTAAAACTGTGTTCACAAGGATTCTGGGTATTGGAGGTTGTAGACTAGAGTTTTTGCTTCAGAATGAAGTAAAAATTATCCTTCCTACTCCTTCATATAAAACAATAGAGAGATTTAAATTTTCTAAGACGTGGAGGCGTGAATCATCATGTATAATGGGTGATTCTCACCTGAGAAGACAAAAGAATTGCATAATAATGACCTGAAATGACTTGCATATTAAAGAGGCCTTTCAGTCAGGTAGGCTTTGAAAAAACCCTCTGTGATCATGCTGATAACAGGATTAAAGTCCACTCAGGACAAAAAAAAACATGATTTTTGTGATTTCATGCATGCACGTATTATTGCACATGATATGAAGAAAATTTTGTATAGGCCTATGTTAAATTACAGTACCAGTCAAAAGATTGAACACATTGCCATTATAATGTTTTTAAAACAAGTTTCAAGTCTCTAACCAAATAATGGTTTTCTATTTTAATATACTTTAAAATATAATGTATTTCTGTGATGCAAAGCGTCTGAACATTCCTACCTCTATGGCATTTCATATAGGCTACTATATTTGTTATATTATAGAGCCTAAATGTTGATGTGCAGTTGACAAACTATACATCATTAAAAAGATCTAAGACTCAAGCTTCACATTTTGACTCTTAAAATCTTATATTGACCATAATTTCTTAATATGCTTAAAAGCATACACATTTGGAGAAATATTGATGGATTCTCATATGTTTATATCAATTTTCTATACAGAGGAGTAATATTTATTATTCTATATTTATTGTCATTATTATGAGCGCTGGATGCTGTGTTTTTAATTCATACTTGCAGCCGGAGGGCGCTCTGCCCCTTTTGTCCACAAATGCCTCAGTAAAAGAAGAGGCATATCATGTGGCAATCAAGGAACTAACAGAGGCAAGAGATCGCTAAATATGGCTATTCAAAACACTTTTGAAGACAATAAATACACAAATTAGATGATGTATGCATGTATTGACTGAATTTGCCTCTGAATAGCGCTCGCTCCGTGGGCGTGGCCGCATTAGTGGATAATGAGCTGAATCACGGACTTCTGACATGGCTCTCTTTTCATACAGATTACATAAACACAGAAGGTTTGTTTTCGATTTGACTTACATGTTTTAAAACCTGACATCTTAACGTTTTTTTAGACATAAGTGTAATTTTTCTGTGATTAGTATTCACTAAGTTACAGTTCATTTTCTGAGAACTATCAGATTGGACTTCGTTCAGAGGGAGACGAGAGATCATCATAATCTGGTACTAAGCGTATTCGCCTAGAGGTAAGACTCGCTGATACTAGACTCTATTTCTGATAACACAGTAGCCTATATGTAGTGTTGTAGGTAGCAGTAAAACTGCAAACTTAGCAAAGTAACGTTAGATAGACAATTACATATAAGATGCATATAAGTTGACTGTTATCAAAGTAAAGCCACTGTTCTGTAAAACTGAGTTAGTCTATTTATCTATTTATGCTAACGTTACCACAAAAGCCTGTTGCTGTATTGGTTGAGATGACTGCAGAGACCGATAAATTTGCGAGATGAACCACTGATGTAGTGCAGACTATAACAAAATAATGTTAATTACTGTAAGCTTAAAAATATAATTGACACCCACTTTTGATAAAATCTTTGATCTATGTCCGTGAGTAACCTCAAATGCGCATATGTATGGGCGTGGTGAAATAATGCGGAACTACCTGCTATTTTACTGGCTGTAGTTTTAAGCCTCTGGCCAAAAAAGCCTCCGATGACGCAAAATGACGATTTTTGCGTCATCGGAGGCTTTTTTACAGAATAAAAATGCATAAATCTCTCATCTCGGGCTGATATGAAGGGGGAAAGCGCGGTAATTCGAAAATACTAGTGGTATTCTACTAATACAAAGCTTAATGCTAAATCCTGAAGAATCCCTTTAATAAAACACTGCAAGTGTTAAATATTGTCCATAAACTCTCTCTCTCTCTCCCTTGTATTATGTATTATCATCAACATACACAGCGAAGTACACAGAAACACTTGTTACAACTAACAGTAAACAAATGCCTTTTCAGGTTGTGCTTAATAAACTGGTACATTTTATATCCGTAAATTAGCTCAGATGAACTGTAATAAAGTGTCCTCACCTTCATTACTGCCGTATCCAGTATCACTCTGGAGTCTTTAAGCTGGATCACAAACAGTTTTTACTTGTATATCCTTTAGTAGCATATTTTTAGCACAGTCTCTGTTTTGTATTGTCCCTTTGTATCAATATTCGTTCACAAAGCAGTCCGGTGTGAAATGATTCACGCAGACATAAACGAATTTTGACAGAACTGAGGGAGCATTTTTCTGGAAAACCAAGTAAATCCACCTCGTTTAGGTAGTAAATGGATAGAGCTATGTGGATTAATCCATCCAGCTACAGAACACCAAACGCTTGAGAGACATTCTCTTCAGTGCAGCAATGGCGGACTCGCTGTGAACTCGCTTAGGGCAGTTCTATGTTCAAACATCAGTGTCTGTCAACATTTGTGGGCGGGGCCTGTGGCTGTTGTGACATCACACTGCCAGGTTAACGGCTTGTTCTGAGACACTGCTTATGATTTATGGGGATTAAAAAAAAAGGAGTGGGTGGACTTTTATCACTATAGGGTGGTTGTGTACACACACTGCCAACACACATTTATGTCCATTTTGCTTAATAGGTCCCCTTTAAGAGCTCTTTTATTTTGTTAGCGAACTTTATTACATTTTTCAAAATTTCTAATAATCTGAAGAAACAGTCAGGAGCTCATCTGATTTTAGATATTAATCTGAATGATAAAGTGATCAGATTATCACACTCTCAGGAGCTCATTGTATTGTGATTCAGTGTTCTGATCATGTCATCCTACGTTCCTGAGGGCAGAAAACTGTAAACCCACTGTACATGTCTTTATTATTTTATTTATTTATTTAATATTTCATCTCTTCCAGATTTTCTGGCTGTAATCTCTCAGATCAGGATTGTGAAATTGTGTCATCAGCTCTACAATCCTCAAACTCTGTCCTGAGAGAGCTGGATCTGAGTAACAATGACCTACAGGACTCTGGTGTCATCATCATTTCTGATGGACTGAAGAGTCCAAACTGTCAGCTGCAGATCCTGAGGTATTTAAGAACATATAATGGATAAATTACAGTCAGACGGTCACAATGTTAATGGGTTTCTTTAGCTGATCTGACTGTGCGTGTCTATAGATGGTCTGACTATTGATGTGTTTGTTCTGCTCTCTTTCAGACTTGCTCTCTGTAATCTCACTGCTCAGTGTTGTAACAGTTTGTCTTCAGCTCTACAATCCTCAAACTCTGTCCTGAGAGAGCTGAATCTGAGTAACAATGACCTACAGGACTCTGGTGTCAACTTCATTTCTGATGGACTGAAGAGTCCAAACTGTCAGCTGCAGATCCTGAGGTATTTCAGAACATATAATGGATAAAGTACAGTCAGACGGTCACATTGTTCATGTGTGTCTGTAGATGATCTGTGGGTGTGTGGGGGTGTGGGGGTGTGTGTGTGGTGGTGGTGGGGGGGGGGGTTCCTCCCTTCTGGCCTATGTATCCCTGCCTCTGCTGAATTATTTTTGAAAATGGTCAGATGAGATGTTGTCAAGCTATGTCAGTAAAACTCAGAAAAATGAACATGACATGTCCAAACAGCGGTTATACTGTGCTCCCAGCACGTACTCAAGAATTGCATGCGCAAATGCGCCGGCGCGCGCTGCATGATTACTTTATTATAGCTTAAATAAAGCACAAATGAAACTACAAGCATGCACCGTCGTTCTTCTGTTGTAAATGAAGTCATGAAATTACCGTACATGCGATTAAAGCTGCCTCAAAAACTGCATGCATAGGCTATTTGTTGATATTGTTTCAAAGCAATTTTTATCCAATTTCTTGGCCTTAAAACGTCTTTAAATGCACATGTCTACACCAAGGAAATCAAAATTTTTTCAGGGAGCATGCGCCCTAGACTAGTCAACTACATTTTATGACCTCAATAATTATGAAACCCTGTGTACAGCCCTGCTTCTATTTTATCTAATGAAATATGAGGTAAATGTGTATTTCTCCAAATGTGCGCACTTTGGGACTAAATGTTTGTTTATGCACTGTGATCAAAAATAAATAGGAGCAAACACGATTGAATGTAGAGGTATGTGTCTCGTTATTCTATTAAAAAAAATCAACTACTGATTGATTTTGCATGATATTGCATTCCTATTAGAAATGAAGAATTATTAATGTCATTGTAAATAGGGGTGCAAATATCAAAGCTATTTAGTCTGCATTCCCTATTTTGCATTCCTATTAGAAATTAAGAATTATTAGTGTCATTGTAAATAGTGGTATATAGCTCCACTGTAATTTGTGATTTATTTTCAAAAGGGAAAAAAACACCACAAAAAAAAAGACAAAAAACACCCTGTTGGACTGATGTTTTTTTCACAAATCGCACCCTGCGTGTATATATAGCCAAAATCACATTAAATGTCTTTATATTATGTGTATAGTGATTTTGTCAGACAACATCTCTATTATAAATCAGGATTTTAGTGACAATGTGCATACTATCCGCCCTAAATAGTATTGAATATTACTAATGTGACATACTATTTAGGATAGAATGCACACTGAGATGCAAGCAATGACTCATTCATAAACAGTTGCCTCATTCTTGAATGAATCAGCCATGGAATGAATCGTTTGAATGAATGACTCAATGACTCACTTATTAAGACCACCTACTGGTTGTTTAGTTTCATTTTTAAAAGTATCACTTTTCCCCCAACATTTCTTTTTTGACTTTTCAAAAAAATATTTAAAACAATCCCATAACATTATTTAATGCAGTTGTATTTTTTTTTATTGTAAATGATTTAATTTGATTGGTAACAGCCCTTAGTGTCTTATTCTAATTTAATTTATTGAACAAATTAATTTTACATGAATCATATAGGATTGGGTGGGGGAAAACTGCTCCTTGTAAAGGTAAAAAAAAGCCCTCAGTGTAAATATCACAAATATTCAGATTTATATATGTCAAAGCTGGAATATTCTGAAAGGATATTGCTTCTGAAGGAAACATCTGAAGATGTTTCCTTCTTCTCTGAGAAAATTAATAATATCAGAAAGGCGATCAGCATATCCTTAAGCTGCACTGGGGTAAAACAGATCAGATCACAACCTCAGAAAGTAGCTATTATGTCTGTTTTCGAAGCAATCGATGGTAAAATTTTGGAAGAAACAGTACAGCACCTTAAAACATCAACCTGCGCCCTTGACACACTTCCCACATCTTTTTTCAAAAGTGTGTTTAACTGTTTAGAAGCAGATCTCCTAGAAGTGGTAAACACCTCACTTCTCTCTGGGACTTTTCCAAAATCCCTGAAAACTGCAGTTGTTAAGCCCCTCCTAAAAAAGAGCAATCTGGATAACACCATATTGAGTAACTACAGACCAATCTCAAATCTTCCTTTCATAGGCAAGATCATTGAAAAAGTTGTTTTCAATCAGCTGAACAAATTCTTAAGCTTGAATGGATACTTTGACAACTTTCAATCTGGTTTCCGACTGCATCACAGCACAGAGACAGCACTCATAAAGATAATAAATGATATTTGCCTAAACACAGATTCAGGTAAATTATCAGTGCTGGTTCTTCTCGATCTCAGTGCTGCGTTTGACACTGTCGATCACAACATTCTTCTTGACAGGCTGGAAAACTGGGTTGGGCTTTCTGGGATGGTCCTTAAATGGTTCAGGTCATACTTAGAAGGGAGAGGTTATTATGTGAGTATCGGTGACCATAAGTCTGAGTGGACATCCATGACATGCGGAGTCCCTCAAGGTTCAATACTTGCACCCCTCCTGTTCAAACTATATATGCTGCCACTGAGCCAAATAATGAGAAAGAACCAAATTGCATATCACAGCTATGCAGATGACACCCAGATTTACCTAGCCCTATCACCTAACGACTACAGCCCCGTTGACTCCCTGTGCCAGTGCATTGATGAAATTAAAAATTGGATGTGCCTGAACTTCCTTCAGTTAAACAAAGACAAAACTGAAGTCATTGCGTTTGGAAACAAAGATGAAGTTCTCAAAGTGAACACGTACCTTCACTCTAGGGGTCAAACAACTAAAAATCAAGTCAGGAATCTTGGTGTGATTTTGGAGTCAGACCTGAGTTTCAGTAGCCATGTAAAGACAGTAACTAAATCAGCATATTATCATCTCAGAAATATTGCAAGAATTAGATGCTTTGTCTCCAGTCAAGACTTAGAGAAACTTGTTCATGTTTTCATCACCAGCAGGGTGGATTATTGTAATGGGCTCCTCACTGGCCTTCCCAAAAAGACCATAAGACAGCTGCAGCTCGTACAGAATGCTGCTGCCAGGATTCTGAGCAGAACCAGAAAATATGAACACATCACACCAGTCCTCAGGTCCTTTCTCTGGCTTCCAGTTGCATTTAGAATTGATTTTAAAGTACTGTTACTTGTTTATAAATCACTCAATGGCCTAGGACCTCAATACATTGCAGATATGCTCATAGAATATAAACCTAACAGATCACTTAGATCATCAGGATCAAGTCATTTAGAAATACCAAGGGTTCACTCAAAGCAAGGAGAGTCTGCTTTTAGCTGTTACGCCAGCCGCAGCTGGAACCAGCTTCCAGAAGAGATCAGGTGTGCTCCAACAGTAGCCACATTCAAATCCAGACTCAAAACACATCTTTTTATCTATGCATTTGCTGATTGAGCACTGTGCTATGTCCGAACAGTTTGCATTTTTTATTTTATACGTATTATCTTTTTATTTTTATTTTTATTTTAACTCCTTTCCTGTTTTTATTTCATTTTTAATGTATTTTATATATTTTATGTATCATCTTGTTATTCCTGACTTTTAATGCATCTTAAATGTTGCTGTCTGGTTGAAAGAGCTGGGAGAATTAGGAAGAAAGCATTTGTGATTAGGTTAAAATTTGGTAAATTTGGACAAACCATGGGGAAATTTGAGCTGTGGTGCATGGTTAAGATATCTCTGGATTACAGTCAGGATACTTTCCAAAGGGGGAAATTTGAACTGCGTTGCATAGATAAGATATCTCTGGAAGGGGGATTGGGGTTGTGTGGCGCAGTTTGAGGTGTCTTGGCAAAAGGGGAGATTGAAACTTTGTTTATCAAGGTGCCTTAACAGGTAGAGCTAGACAGCGGTCCTGTCGTGTGAGGAAGATCCAGTTAGATCCGCTCTGATGGATAGATCCATTTAGATCCACTCTGACGGACAACAACAACAACAACTACAAAAAACTCCCTGAAACTTCCTAGCTCTTCCATCCAGATAACAAAATGATCTGTTTTTACTGTTATTTCTATTTCTTATGTTCTATTTTTATTCTTCCTCTTTATGTAAAGCACTTTGAATTGCCATTGTGTATGAAATGTGCTATACAAATAAATTGCCTTGCCTTGCTTCAGAATACATTTATATTTACACCAAAAAATAAAAAAAAAATCCAATTTTTTTTTCCAGACAAGCAACTCTTTTATTCAGACAATGAATGACTGATTTACTTGTCCGAAGGACGAGCACATGACAAGGCTTAATGTTGAGCCCTGTATGTAGTCTTAATGGGCCACATTTCAGTCATTATTTCATATTGTCTGACAACAAAACAGAAAAATATATAGATGAAAGAATTTTATTGGGAATTTGTCTGTATTAAAAAACATTATGTGAACACAAAGAAGTAGCAGCAGAGAAGCAAACAAATGTAAAGGGCTGATACTTGGCAGAATGCGAATGCAACTTAATGACATAATGAATATTCTAATTGCTGTATGACATCATCTATTGACATTTGACATTGACGAGATGATACATGGCATTGGCTAATTGATTGATCTTGGTCCATTGGAACGCTCAGCTCTGGCTCAAAGGACCATGTAAAAGACTCTTAGGACACTGCTGAATCACAGGGGGAGCATTACAATCGGGCGTCAGTAAAAACACAGAGGCAATATCCATTTTAAAGGTTTATTTTCACCAATGACAGTACATAAGTCATTTCATGGGTGCATCAGACTGGTTTATTTGTACACAGCACCATGTGACAATTTCTGAGCAGCAAAGACAAGGAAAGGAAGTAAACCACTCTACTGAAGCAAGCCTTTTTAAAGGTCACTAATTGAAGTCAAAACAGGCTGCAGCTGTTAAAAGTGGACGGGGCTTCAATGACATCAACAGTCTCATAGGGATTTTCAGCATGGTCTGCCTGTCTGTAGATGATCTGACTGTTGTGTGTCTGTAGATGATCTGACTGTATGTGTCTGTAGATGATCTGACTGTGTGTGTCTGTAGATGATCTGACTGTGTGTGTCTGTAGATGATCTGTGTGTGTGTCTGTAGATGATCTTCTGTTGTGTGTCTGTAGATGATCTGACTGTGTGTGTCTCTAGATGATCTGACTGTGTGTGTCTGTAGATGATCTGTGTGTGTGTGTCTCTAGATGATCTGACTGTGTGTGTCTGTAGATGATCTGTGTGTGTGTCTGTAGATGATCTTCTGTTGTGTGTCTGTAGATGATCTGACTGTGTGTGTCTCTAGATGATCTGACTGTGTGTCTCTAGATGATCTGACTGTGTGTGTCTGTAGATTATCTGACTGTGTGTCTGTAGATGATCTGACTGTGTCTGTAGATGATCTGACTGTGTGTGTCTGTAGATGATCTGACTGTGTGTGTCTCTAGATGATCTGACTGTGTGTCTCTAGATGATCTGACTGTGTGTGTCTGTAGATTATCTGACTGTGTGTGTCTGTAGATGATCTGACTGCGTGTGTCTCTAGATGATCTGACTGTGTGTCTCTAGATGATCTGACTGTGTGTGTCTGTAGATTATCTGAATGTGTGTCTGTATATGATCTGACTGTGTGTCTGTAGATTATCTGACTGTGTGTCTGTAAATGATCTGTGTGTGTCTGTATATGATCTGACTGTGTCTGTAGATTATCTGACTGTGTGTCTCTAGATGATCTGAATGTGTGTCTGTATATGATCTGACTGTGTGTCTGTAGATTATCTGACTGTGTCTCTAGATGATCTGACTGTGTGTCTCTAGATGATCTGAATGTGTCTGTAGATTATCTGACTGTGTGTGTCTGTAGATGATCTGACTGTGTGTGTCTCTAGATGATCTGACTGTGTGTGTCTCTAGATTATCTGAATGTGTGTCTGTATATGATCTGACTGTGTGTCTGTAGATTATCTGACTGTGTCTCTAGATGATCTGACTGTGTGTCTCTAGATGATCTGAATGTGTCTGTAGATTATCTGACTGTGTGTGTCTGTAGATGATCTGACTGTGTGTGTCTCTAGATGATCTGACTGTGTGTCTCTAGATGATCTGACTGTGTGTGTCTCTAGATTATCTGAATGTGTGTCTGTATATGATCTGACTGTGTGTCTGTAGGTTATCTGACTGTGTGTCTGTAAATGATCTGTGTGTGTCTGTATATGATCTGACTGTGTGTCTGTAGATGATCTGACTGTGTGTGTCTGTAGATGATCTGTGTGTGTGTGTCTCTAGATGATCTGAATGTGTGTCTGTATATGATCTGACTGTGTGTCTGTAGATTATCTGACTGTGTGTCTCTAGATGATCTGACTGTGTGTCTCTAGATGATCTGAATGTGTGTCTGTAGATTATCTGACTGTGTGTGTCTGTAGATGATCTGACTGTGTGTGTCTCTAGATGATCTGACTGTGTGTCTCTAGATGATCTGACTGTGTGTGTCTCTAGATTATCTGAATGTGTGTCTGTATATGATCTGACTGTGTGTCTGTAGATTATCTGACTGTGTGTCTGTAAATGATCTGTGTGTCTGTATATGATCTGACTGTGTGTCTCTAGATGATCTGACTGTGTGTGTCTGTAGATGATCTGACTGTGTGTGTCTGTAGATGATCTGTGTGTGTGTGTCTCTAGATGATCTGACTGTGTGTATGTAGATGACCTGACTGTTGTGTGTCTGTAGATGATCTGACTGGTGTGTGTCTGTAGATGATCTGACTGTATGTGTCTGTAGATGATCTGTGTGTGTGTGTGTGTGTCTCTAGATGATCTGACTGTGTGTGTCTGTAGATGATCTGACTGTGTGTGTCTGTAGATGATCTGTGTGTGTGTGTCTCTAGATGATCTGACTGTGTGTGTCTCTAGATGATCTGACTGTGTGTGTCTGTAGATGATCTGTGTGTGTGTCTGTAGATGATCTTCTGTTGTGTGTCTGTAGATGATCTGACTGTGTGTGTCTCTAGATGATCTGACTGTGTGTGTCTCTAGATGATCTGACTGTGTCTGTATATGATCTGACTGTGTGTGTCTGTAGATTATCTGACAGTGTGTGTCTGTAGATTATCTGACTGTGTGTCTGTAAATGATCTGTGTGTGTCTGTATATGATCTGACTGTGTGTCTGTAGATGATCTGACTGTGTGTGTCTGTAGATTATCTGACTGTGTGTCTGTAGATGATCTGACTGGTGTGTGTCTGCAGGTTATCTGGCTGTATGGTGACAAAGGAAGGCTGTGATTATGTGTCTTCAGCTCTGAGTTCAAACCCCTCACACCTGAGAGGGCTGGACCTGAGCTACAATCACCCAGGACAATCAGGAGTGCAGCTGCTCAACCACAAACTGGAGGATCCAAACTATAAACTGCAGATACTCAAGTATGTCAAACACTAATAATGACAAACTGAACCTGTGTGTGAATGATGCAGATCTACGTTAATGTGTGTTTGTGTGTTTATAGTGTGGATCATGGAGGAGAGGTCATGATGACAGCAGGACTACGAAAGTGTAGGTCTACAAACACACACACACACACACACACTGAGATGGTCACACGTGAGTGTGTAGGCTTCATCTCTGTCGCTCCGTCACAGCATCAGGTGTGTAATGAATGCTGGAGAGTCCGTGGAAGATGTGCTGTTGGAGGTGGCTGAACGTGTGGGACATGAGAATATTGTTTCTGAGTCCCGAATGAACAAAGCAGTGGTGGTTTTTCTCAAGGATGAACAACTAGATGAACAATTAGCAACAAGTACTTGAAACGTGCTGTCATTTAGGCAACAAGTATTTATGTTTTAAACTTGCGGACTCTTAATGTTAATTCTTAATTCCTACTGAGAGTGTAAAGAAAGGAAAGACAAGGAGTTGACTTTTGAGAATGAGCGAATGGTTGAAGGTAGGGCTGTAACGATTCCTCGATTAAATTCAAATACTCGATTATTAAAAAATCCTCGATTTCAATTTGCCCGTGTCGAGTAACCAGTAAAATACCGGAAGTGGCACTTTCCACTGAATCCATGAAACGCATTATTAGACCTTTTTCTAAGGCTGCACGATATTAACACTCTGAGGTCTGAGGGTATCGCCGGCGATACCACCGTGGTTTTTTCTTATCAGTGTGAAAGAGACTCAAAATACTCCGTCAATGTTGCACATACAATTAAGAGTTATACACAATTTTAATCTGTGGAATATCTTCTTTCATTTGTGTACACTCAGAGTAAAAACAAAATGTTGTGCTTTTTGTAAAATAAAGAAAACTAACATGATGCGTGATCTCTCGTCTCCCTCTGAACGAAGTCCAATCTGATAGTTCTTAGAAAATGAACTGTAACTTAGTGAATACTAATGACAAAAAAATTACACTTATGTCTAAAAAAACGTTAAGATGTCAGGTTTTAAAACATATAAGTCAAATCGAAAACAAACCTTCTGTGTTTATGTAATCTGTATGAAAAGAGAGCCATGTCAGAAGTCTGTGATTCAGCTCATTATCCGCTAATGCGGCCACGGCCACGGAGCCAGCGCTATTCAGACGCAAATTCAGTCAATACATGCATTCGTCATCTCAATCGTGTATTTATTGTCTTCAAAAGTGTTTTGAATAGCCATATTTAGCGATCTCTTGCCTCTGTTAGTTCCTTGATTGTCACATGATATGCCTCTTCTTTTACTGAGGCATTTGTGGACAAAAGGGGCAGAGCGCCCTCTGGCTCAAGTATGAATTAAAAACGCAGCATCCAGCGCTCATAATGATGACAATAAATATAGAATAATAAATATTACTCCTCTGTATAGAAAATTGATATAAACATATGAGAATCCATCAATATTTCTCCAAATGTGCATGCTTTTAAGCATATTAATACTCTGAGGTCTGAGGGTATCGCCGGCGATACCACCGTGGTTTTTTTCTTATCAGTGTGAAAGAGACTCAAAATACTCCGTCAATGTTGTACATACAATTAAGAGTTATACACCATTTTAATCTGTGGAATATCTTCTTTCATTTGTGTACACTCAGAGTAAAAACAAAATGTTGTGCTTTTTGTAAAATAAAGAAAACTAACATGATGCGTGATCTCTCGTCTCCCTCTGAACGATGTCCAATCTGATAGTTCTCAGAAAATGAACTGTAACTTAGTGAATACTAATGACAAAAAAATTACACTTATGTCTAAAAAAACGTTAAGATCTCAGGTTTTAAAACATATAAGTCAAATCGAAAACAAACCTTCTGTGTTTATGTAATCTGTATGAAAAGAGAGCCATGTCAGAAGTCTGTGATTCAGCTCATTATCCGCTAATGCGGCCACGCCCACGGAGCCAGCGCTATTCAAACGCAAATTCAGTCAATACATGCATTCATCGTCTCAATCGTGTATTTATTGTCTTCAAAAGTGTTTTGAATAGCCACATTTAGCGATCTCTTGCCTCTGTTAGTTCCTTGATTGTCACATGATATGCCTCTTCTTTTACTGAGGCATTTGTGGACAAAAGGGGCAGAGCGCCCTCCGGCTTTGAGTATGAATCAAAAACACATCATCCAGCGCTCATAATGATGACAATAAATATAGAATAATAAATATTACTCCTCTGTATAGAAAATTGATATAAACATATGAGAATCCATCAATATTTCTCCAAATGTGTATGCTTTTAAGCATATAATAATTTTTACTTCATTCTGAAGCAAAAACTCTAGTCTACAACCTCCAATACCCAGAATCCTTGTGAACACAGTTTTAATATATTTTTTTTTTGGCCTTATTTCAGTGACTTAAGTTTTTAGTTTTTTCAATAACCATGCATAAACGTTATTGCTTCAAAAACACAAACATGTACATACATGTTCCTCACATATTATTGTAGCCTAGTTTGTGCTGAATACAGTGTAATGACACTTTTGTCATTAATATGTTTATGAACAACTGAAAAAAGCACAAATGTCAGGGCATGTCAAAACTTCTCCAGGGCCCCAAAAATCCTCAGACCCCTGAGGGTTAAACCTGTTTAAAAATCATAATAAAGCATAATGCTACTGGAATTTACAAAGGCTGTGAATTAATTAAATAAATGTATGTGCTGCAGGTTTAATATATTTGCGCTGTGATTTACATGCATGTAGGTTATCTATGTGCGTCTCAGAGCTTCATATGAACTGTTATCATTTCCATGAGTGGCACGTCTCAAACTCAAACTAGATCGCGTTGTAAAGTGTAAAAACAATCGGCAGGCCACTGGCGGCCTCTGCAGGCATTTGTTATACCACATACACAGAACATTTGTTATACAATTTAAATACATTATGTATTTTAACAGTTTTGTTCAATAAAACCAAGTGATTACTTGCTTTTGATACTTTACTTGAATCAATTATTATTGTGTTATTGCTAGTGAATGTTTTGTTGTGTAAGAACCTTTATAATGATCACGTTAATAGTTGAGCTATATGTGCGAGTGCCGCCATGTTTGTTTACGCCGTGAAAAGGAGAATAGATCTGTCAGATTTAATACACGTGAATTCATCCACTTCTTTTAAAATACACGGATGGATGTAAGTGTCCGGTGAATTGGGAGAAGAGCAGGGTAAACTTTATAGTTGCTTGCCTTACACCATGTTCTAACCAGATGTGACGCCGCAACAAGTGATAAAAGGTATCTTTTCCATGTTAATCAGAGTTTTTGTCCTAACCAGCCGCGACGGCGACATGTGAATATTCTATTTTAGAAACGGTTTCTATTTCTCCGCCACACGCAGTGTGTGAGGTATCAGGTACTGTTTGTGTGCTTTATTTAATGTTAAAAGCATCTAATGTGAGTTTGAATCATTCTGTGTTCCCAGCTTTTTAGCTGTAATGAAAACAACACTGGCTAATTAATCTCAGATCTTGAAAATAAATAAATGAATACAACAACGTTCAAACTGTCAACTAAATGCGGACAAACAAGTGTATTTTATAACAGATTGGATCAGTCACTCCATCTGTACTTTAAATGATGTTTAAATAGTGTAATATTTAAGAATTTTACTATGTACTTGCCCATTTCATTGTGTCTGCTGTGCTCTTGCCACGAGAGCCCGCCCACACTCTCTTCTGATTGGCTGTGGTTTTGATTGATTTTATCGCTTCTCATTGTCACGTCGCATCTAGTGTGGACAATCAAATTGCTCGTCACTGGAATATTATCTGGTTAGGACACGGTGACACAGTATGTAATGTGTGTCTGATATGAATATAACGCATCGTCTAATTATAATGGACAGGATTATTATTGCAGCTTCCATAGACATCAGTGTATATTTAGTATATTAAGTCTAAATGTATCGTCACTAGTACTTATGTGTATTTAAATATCTGAAACCTCAAATTACTGAAGTAATCGTTAGAATAATCGAACAATTGTTCGTTGACCAAAACAATGGTTAGCTACGCTAAGCTGTGTCCAAAACCGCTCCCTATCCACTAGTCCACTATATCGGGTGTCGGCCATTTTGTAGAGGTGTCCAAATTCTAAGTGAATGACTTCATTCCCTACATTCGTTCACTACTTTATACCCACAATTCTCTCTGATTTCGAGTACTTGCTGAAGCACTATTTCACAAAATCCAATGCGGAGAGGGCTGAGAGCTCGTGTGAAAGAGCGGAAATGCGAGCGAGTGTAATCCAGAGATTACTGTACAGCTTGCTTTAAAGGTGGTACAGAGGATGTTTTCGTCAACTGAGTTTTTGAAATGAGCGCAAGTAAACGCCTCCCAAAACTCGTGCACGAGTGTTTGTTTACCACCGGCATTCGCTGTGTTATTAAGCCGGGCACACATTTAACGACTAGCTAAAACATTCTGACTATGCTCAACATACAGTGATTGTTTCCTGCTCCTGAAGCAGATTTATATTCTTTCACATGGAATTTGAACACCGACTAAGGTTTAAGGCCCTACCTCGTGCACAGATGATGTATATTAATAATATTATTTTCAGTGCACCTAATAAATAGTCTTTTACCAGTTAATAAAGACAGTTTCAAGTAATATTGCAAAAATCAGGTTTACTCTTTAGATGACATCAATTATTTTTTGGATGAGATTTTAGGAAATTTCTTTCCAGATGTAAAGAGATTTTAATTTTCAGTTCTACATTGTCAAAAGAGGGTAGGAGAAGATAAATCGAGTATGTGAAAGAGGTTTAGATTAAAAACACACACAGTTGTTTGACTATATTACTGAGCTCATCTCATAAACTTTAATTGTTTTTCTATCAGGTTAATGATATATTTTATGCCCCAAACAAACATCACAGAAAAACACTAGATTTACAGAGAAACATGATTTGTCCAGTTTATGAGCCGTTTTTAAACTAGTTATCAGTGCCGGTCACCACCAGGGGCTCATTGTCTCTCAAAGATGATTTAAGTAACGTATCACTACATAATGTGAACATAACTGTGCATTCAGCTTTAGAGGAGTCATGTGGAAATATCTTTCTATAAATACATGGGATTTATATTTATTTAATTAGTGTTTTGGACTCAGACATCATGCAGTAATGGTAATGACATGTCTTGACACGTGACTATTAATTCAGATACAATAAAAACACCACACTCTCGTCCACACTAGTTTACAAGTGTGTGTAAGTGTTTTCCAAAAGCTTCTCATCCACACTGAAACATCAGAAACGTTGAATTCACTTTACTGCACATGTGACAATAAAGCTCACTGAGATGATACAGACGATCAGACATAATAAGGTTTTCACACTATTCTTCTGGCAGGATCATTTTATTTTAGGGATGTCCCGATCAGGTTTTTTTGCCCTTGAGTCCGAGTCCGAGTCATTTGATTTTGAGTATCTACCGATACCGAGTCCCGATCCGATACTTCTATAATACATAAAAAAAGAATAAAGAAGAGTGAAAAAAACAGATCCAGGATGTTCCTTATTTTTTATTTAATTCACCTTATTCTCCAGACTACCGCCCCGCATTTTGCGGAACACTCCCGAAATTGGGAGCTTTGTCCCGCGTCCCGCAAGACTTAAGTAGTGTAGCGGCAAAACAAGTTTCAAATTTCCAGTTTTGTTCCCTGTTTCTTTGCCACTGTGAGAGATGATGGTGCAATCTTTCTGACGCGTGCAAAGTAGAATGAATATATCCAAAGAGGCTTGTTGATGTTTCAAACGATAACTGAAGTTTATTAAATCAAAAATAAAGATGCATTGTAGCATAAAACAAACAAACAACTCCAAGGCCGCTTTCAGGCTTTCTCCATGTGAACGGTCAAAAACTGTGTGCTCTTGCACCAGCGCCCCCATCCTATCAGGGGTGGCATTTCCTTTTAAACTTTTTCTCTCCTATAGAGGGCACACACTCAAAGAAATAAACAATTAACGATACAACAACAACAAAAATGATTTAAATGAACAAATTGATAAAAAAGAAATAAACTAGTAACTATGGCTCCTACAAGTAGTGTCCCGCATTTCATTTATGGCTGTAATTTTTTTTTTCATACCTGAAATTACAATACAACAGTAAGAAATATAATAAAAACTGTGACTGGCATTTAAAAATCTATTTGTGCAGCCGTCATATTCTAGCTGTGAAAATAACCAACCAATGCAATCATAGAGAGAGTTGGACATCAACTGGGTGGACAGCGCAATGGGATAAGTGCGGGCCTCATCAAAGTCGGTAAACACAACTACACCAGCAAGGACTTCATCTCACATACTAGATAAGAACCTCAAGAGCTGCTCAAAGCTGCCTAAATCGATTATTTAAAGCATGTAATCATCCATTCTGATGGCAAATATTTCCAACGAACGGCGGCGATCAAGCGCCACACACGGAAATGGTTGAGCTGCACCTAAGGAAAAATGAGATATTCTCCATTTGTTTTAACCAATACAAAATTACGACGTTCAGACACAACGTTCTACTCACGTTTATATTTCATTTAATGCAAGTTCTATGGCGTTATTTATTATAATGAAAAATGTCGAGAGCGCATTATTTTATCACGAGAGCACATCAAATGCACAAGCAATCTCTCCGCTCACAGGTAGTTTCCTTTGCACAAAACTGGACGCGCCCGCGCTCTTGCTCAGATATTACATCTGCGCACTCAAACTTTGTCCTCCTGCATGTGCAGCCGTGAATCTAGAATTTTCTTCTCTCCAGGATTTAATGTTGCCATAAGCGCAACATTATAGAACCCACCGGCAGAAACATTAATCGGCGCACATGCCAAGTTTGCCACCAAGTGTAAATCACTATTTACATTGAGTAATAGTAGTAAATTTATCTGTCTCATATTCCATTGTCCCGCAAAGTCACATCTACTGTCCTGCAACAGATCAATAGCCAGGTGGTCACCCTACTGGCCTACTCCAGACCGCAGACATACTCGAGCTTTCCGCTTCAAGCTGCTTCTGTGTTCTACTTTGCCGGTCTGCATTTAATCAATAGCGTCTCTGCAACAAAGTGATGTCATGCCGCACGCGTTGCTGTTTCTGTGTGGAGTCAAAAGGGTCTAACTCTGTGCCACCGCATAACTATAGATGTGTTAAAAAATAATGAGAATATATATACATATATATATCCGAGTCCTGATCGGGAGGTAACGTCCGATTCCGATCCAGTCTGAAACCACGTGATCGGGCCCGATTTCCGATCACCTGATCGGATCTGGACATCCCTATTTTATTTATCAGAATATCTCAGCATTCACTGATGCTTCCTGGTCGCTCTCACTCAACATTATATGTTTGGTCTTAAACTCAACTGCGCTCATGTTTGGCTGCAGGACAGCAATTGTGAGTGAATTTTCTGTCATGTTTGCAGGACTGTGAAATGAAGAGTGAACAAAGTAACGTATCTTTAGCAACAGTGTGAAAGTGAACAGCTCATAACAGGCACAATACCGGTGTAAACACAGATATCTATCGGTACAGTACGCGTCAAAAGACTAAACATGCGGCAGTGTCTTCAAATACCTCAGTTTTCACAGTCACACTACAACATGAACACAGCTTTATCAAAATTATCCACTCGTGAGAGCGTCTTCAGAAAGCTCAGTTTTCACAGGACAGAAACACCATCTCAGTGTGGACAGAAGGACAAAACAGAGAGAAAAAGATGCATTTCAAACGAAAACATATTAGTGTGGACAAGACCTATGGCAGGGTTGCCAACTCTCACGCATCTGGCGTGACACTCACGCTTTCAGCATCAATCTCACGCTCTCACGCACACGCAAGAAATGTCACACCAAAATCTATTTTTCTCCCCTCTCAATCCATTACTTTCTGTTGATGACTAGACCACAGCGTATTAATGACAGGAGAGGAGTTTAAGGCCCACAGCTGTTACATCTCCCTACAACGTTCTCGCTGCAGTATTCTCTGATCGTTGATTGGCTGAAAACCTTGCACCTGATACGTCAGTTGCGTGTGAGAAGTTCAGAGAGAGTTCGGAGCATAGGTTCAGAGTCGGAGTCGGCACGTGTGAAAGTTTGGAAGACAATCAAGGTAAGCAAATAATAAAATGGTGAGCCTTGTCACTACAGACGTAGCCTTGCCTAACCAGTCTGTGTGCCGAGACTAAGTTACAGACTTCAACTATAGTTGCAAATGTTGTCTGACGTGCGTTATGATGTGGGCTAGCTAAATTGCTTGATAAAAATAGTCTCATGTAGGGTCCGAAATTAACACCCGCCAAGTGCCAAATGCGGGTAGATTTTCCGTTTGGCGAGCAAATCTCAAAAGGCTATCCGCCACACTGGCGGGTTAATGTTCATACCAAAATATGAAATTTTCAGCGCACACGAGCAGAGAGAGAGAGAGAGAGCCCCGGCCACGCGCGCGCACTCAATATTCAGAGCGGCCAAAGCGGCCAGAGCTTCTTAGCAGCTCAAGTCGGCGGCGGTGTGTACGTACAGTTAACGCTCTATTTGTTGAGGGCGCTGAGGAAAAAGGATATGTGAAGCTCCTGCCACTGGAAGAAGCGGTCGCCGCCCATTTGTGGCCGCGCACCCATCAAAGCCGCGCAGAACGTCTTAATTTTGAGTTTCCAGAGTGCACCAGATTGATGCATTAATTTTGAGTTTCCAGAGTGCACCAGATTGATACATTTAACCTTAAAATGTACAAAATTTTCTTTCGGGGGGACATGCCCCCGGACCCCCTAGCAGAGGTACATCTAACAAAGTTTTACAAATTACAGTGTCAAATAATGTACATTTTCTGAACAAGAATACGACAACAAAAGCTCCTTTCATGTCAGTAAAGCTATTAATAGAAAATTTTAATGTCTTTGGACAAATATAGATTTGGGCTAAGCCCCGAATGTTTACAATGTATGGCTCCGCCCCTGTCAGGTAACAAAACTGACAAAAAATAAAATTAATTATTTCACCCCAATGATACTAAGTAAACATGGACTGACATTGATTTTTAAAATTAGGGTTACCAAACATTTTCTCCGCGCACACGCGCAAACTGAAATTTTTACTGAAAACTGAAAAGTCTCACTCCAGCCAAAGTCCCAAAGTTGGCAACCCTGCCTATGGCTTCAAATCAAAGATATCTGTCCACAGCAGAAACATGACAAGAAGAATGGAGATTATTTTGAAATGTTTTAAATTTTTATCAGATTGTTTTTGTCCATCCGTTGCTCTGCTTATGATCCCAATGTCAATCATCACAGTTTCAGATTCAGTTCAATATGGCTGTAACTCCTGAAACTGTGTGAACTTAGCAGCATGAAGAATAAAACTGTCACTCAAATTATGAATGCGAAGCAGAAAGTGTTTCTTTATAATCAATGAATGTAATTTGACCTCAGTTCAGCCGCAGCACAAACTCACTAACTGAGTGAAAACTGCTGTTACGATCATCAAATCTGTCTCAATCTCTTATTGACATCATGTTCACACTCTGTTGGTTATAGAGAAACCATTGGAGAGTGCAGAGCTCACGCTGAACAAACTCTGGAGGATTGAGCTGATTCTGACTAAACCGTTGTGTTCACATGATCAACAAACATGTCTGTGATTGGCTACAATGATCAACACTGCAGAAACACACAGTAATTAGAAACTGTTGAGGCTCTTCACACACACACAAATACACACAGGATCGTCTGAAAGCAGGAATGAACTGAACCGCTGCTGCAGAAAGCCTGCTATCATTACGCTTCACATTTAAGTGTCGCTTTGGTACTTTTGACAACACTAGTCTGCTCTGTTTCAGGCCTGACAGCTTTTTCACACAGTTTTGTTTAGGGCTCCAGAGGTCTAGGACTGGCACTGCTAGTGAGGTCTGAATCTCTATCTCTGTTCAACAGCTTTCACTGTATTAGTGAGGACATTTGTGAATCTGGAGGACATTCTGTCAAAGCTGTAAACACACACACACACACACACACCTTCACTGTTGTTGTTCTTGATGTTTCTCTCTTCTTGTGTTCAGATGCCTGTGATCTCACACTGGATCCAAACACAGCAAACCCTCGACTCATTCTGTCTGATGGGAACAGGAAGGTGACGTATGTGTCAGAGCGTCAGCCGTATCCTGATCATCCAGAGAGATTTGATGAGTATCCTCAGGTTCTGTGTAGAGAGAGACTGACTGGACGCTGTTTCTGGGAAGCTGAATGGAGCGGATATAGTGCTGAAATATCAGTGACATATGAAGGAATCAGCAGGAAAGGAGGGAGAGACTGTGTGTTTGGATACAATGACAAATCCTGGAGTCTGTCCTGCTCTGATAGAAGATTCACTGTCTGGCACAATAATAACAGGACTGATATACCTCCAGTCCGTTCATCCTCTAATAGAGCAGGAGTGTATGTGGACGTGTCGGCCGGCACTCTGTCCTTCTACAGCGTCTCTGACACACACACACTCACACACTTACACACATTCAACACCACATTCACTGAACCCCTCTGTGCTGGATTTAATGTTTATCATTCCTCAGTGTCTCTGTGTGATATTAAAGGATAGAGAGACACTCTGTAAATCCTGTTTCTGATCTTCACACACACTCATCAAATCTCACTTCATTACATTTGTATTCATTCATTTTTAATTCATGTTTTTCATTGTCATCTAGAAGTTACACATCTAGGTCAGACACACACACTGTTCTGAATCTGTAATAAACAGAGTAATAAAATTACTTTAATATTCATATTGTAAATTGTTCATCAGATTGAATAAAAGTATAACTATAAATCATTCAGAATTATGTTGAAAATGCAGACAGTGTTGTGTGATGGGAAGGTTTAGGGGTAGATTAGTGAAGAGGGAGAGAATATACAGATTGTACAGTATAAAAAAATTACACCTATGGGAAATCCCCATAAAGTGTGTGTGTGTGAGTGATGTCCAGTTAAACCCAGATTGTCCTCATAATGAAGGGTTAGGTAGGGTTGTGAGTAGTGATTATGCTAGAGCATATGACAAAAAAAATGATTAATTACTTTGACCTCTGACATATGACCTTTGACCTCTGACCTCTCCCCTCCCCCACAGGACCACCCAAATATTATCCCATCCCCCCATAGTTGACCGTTGTATGAACTCCATGACCTTGGGGTTATGGAATTTAAATGGCGATTGACCTTTGACGTGTTATGAATATGTCCATTGATTCTCTGCATTTTGAAATATCTATGGTATTGACTTGCGGGTTATTTGTAGGGTGGATGATGGATGATTTTTGAACTTTGATGTCATGTTGGAATTTCTGGGTGTAATTTTAAAGGTTGAAGGGTCACCCGCGTGCTGAACAGATGTGTGACAGCAATATGCATTCCGTCACATAGGGTATAATATAAAGGGAGAGATCTGAAAAAAGATCTGGAAAGATCTCAATGACTGTGGAGAAGAATCATTGTACATCGCCGAGTGGGACGGGATGACTCCAAACGTTCGCTATCGCGTAGTCGGTGATCACTCTAATAAGAAACAGGATGAGTGCGTCTACATATTCTGTTGCAAAGACAAGACAAAGCTCAGCGATTGTAGTGGCGTCATACTACATGATGAACATCATGATATGTACGAGATGCAATTTTTGTTCAAGTGGTGTGATCTGACTATGCTGAGTTCGCATTTCTCGATCATAAACAAAATGTTCAAGTGGTGCGTCGTCAACGAGACCGTCGACCTCTGGGAGGGATTCTCTGTTGTGAATGGAGACTGAGCAAGACCCCGCTACCATGGGTGCAGTATGTAGCCAAAGTAGCATCGCAGAAACTCTGTTTAAAGTTCATTACAGAAGACAAATGAATGAGTTATTGAAAAATTTGATCGAAGAAGCCCGCGATACGTATGATGATCTTGGATGATGAGAATGATCCCTCCCGCAAATCAAAATTCAGAAAATACACTGAACATATAACAGGGTTAGCTCATTCATGGGAGGATTTGAAAAACACATGTGTTAAATGTGTACCATATTGCGATACGATATGAAATGTTCTGGAGGTGATGACTCAAAGTAACAAATGCTTTTGTATCGGTGACATCCTCAGTATCTATACATATGTAACAGATGTTTGTGTGGAATTGGCTGGATTCCATAATGCGGATTCTGACACCATCACTGCTATTGTTGAAACAGCGGGCAACTATGTCCTAGACCATGATTGGAAGTCATGCCGTGAATTTCTTTTCTGGCTAGACTATCACTAATCTTTGTTTTCACATTTTACTTAGAGCATGCGTCATCTTATATCATTCTAACGGTTTACTTACTGTGTAGAGCTTTACTATTTGAGCAGCTTTACTATTTAAACAGTTGTAATTTAGCATTTATTAGAGAGAATCATTCAAGCTACAGGAGGATCTGCGTACTGTAAGTGTTTTTGTGTTGTTTCTAGTTTGATTTTAGTGCTGTGTAGTTGCTAGGAAGTTTGTTTACTGACTTCACGTGGCAAATCACGTTTGTTCTCGTTTCACTCCGAGCCAGTAAGGCGTGGCCTGCTGAACTAACTAACGTTGTAACAAGTTGGTATAAACTCTGAGGTCTACCGTGGCAGCGGATGCCGCAGCCCTCGTGTGAAGACCGAAGAGTGTAAAGACCAGAGACTCTACCTGTGCGACTCCACCGAGCAAGGACACCGACAAGGCACTTGAGTATTGCACTTTTCTTTTTCATTCTTTCCTTCCTCTTTATACAATGTGTTCTTGTCTGTCTGTCTTTTGACCTGTTTTAGATATGTGCTTTCAAATTCCCACTATTACTAACACTCGTAAATCGCTGCTACACGTTGGAGGCAGTGCAACCATAACAACCTGCGTAGTTTACCCATGTCATCTAGTACATTTTCTATTTCTATTGGGCTCTGGAATTGTCAATCTGCTGTAAACAAAGCAGATTTCATTACAGCTATTGCTACTTATTCAGATCTCCATCTCATGGCTCTGACTGAGACATGGATCAAACCAGAGGACACTGCTACACCAGGAGCCCTCTCCTCTAATTTCACTTTCTCTCACACCTCATGCCAGATTGGGAGGGGTGGTGGTACTGGTTTGCTTATGTCCAATGAATGGAAGTTCAATCCTTTTCCATCTCTCTGTGACAATGGCTCATTTGAATCGCATGCAATTACCATCACCTACCCTGCAAAAATCCATGTTATAGTTGTTTATTGCCCCCCAGGTCAGCTAGGTAACTTCTTGGAGGAGTTGGATGTGTTACTCTCATCCTTCCCTGAGGACGGTACTCCTCTGCTAGTACTTGGAGATTTCAACATCCATCTAGACAAACCTCAGGCTGCTGACTTCCACATTCTGCTTGCCTCATCTCAAGCGAGTGGCCACCTCAGCTACCCACAAATCAGGTAACCAATTGGACCTCATCTACACACACTGTGGCTCCACTGACAATGCACTGGTTACTCCACTACACACCTCAGACCACTTTCTTATCACTTTTAATCTCAACCTGACCCCTAACTCAACACTCACTCCACCACATGTTACTTTTCGGCGAAACCTACGCTCCCTCTCACCATCCGGCCTATCCTCTTTAGTCTCATCCACACTTCCGCACTCTAACCAGTTCTCATCACTGGACACTAACAATGCTACTGACACTCTTTGCACCACTCTAACATCTTGCTTAGATGACTTCTGCCCCCTTTTAACCAGACCAGCCCGTGCCACCCCCTCTGCCCCCTGGCTCTCTGACGTTCTCCGTGAGCATCGGTCGAGACTCAGGGCTGCAGAGAGGAAGTGGCGCAAATCTAAAGATCCTACTGACCTTAGCTCATATCAGTCACTCCTTTCTTCTTTCTCTACTAATGTCTTCAATGCTAAAATCACATACAGTAGGTGGCCATCCAAAACGGTGTTTCTACCGCCGCGCGTGCATTTGCAGCTTTTGACCGCTGAGTGGCGTTTTAACCACATGTTATCCAACCAATGCATCAAAGCACATTTATCTTTATGCAAAATGTTAATTTTCTCACATATTAGGCCTATATTTATCACAAATACATTTTTTATTTATATTTTAAACTCCTTTAATAAAACAGCATGGATTTTTGACACGCACATACTTTGTTATTCGTTACCTGTCCTTTATTTGACAGATAACTACTTAGGAAAAATATAGCCTATCTGTTTGGACACTGATTAAGAAATTGTTTCGTGTTTCATGAATTATATCCTTTATTTTAGTAAAACGTGAGTCACTGAATAATTTCGCTCCCATTATTAAGGCACGATTTAGCTAAATCATTGAAACTAAAAAGAATGGACGAATTAATAAAACGTCATAAAAATGCAGGAGTGTATTCTATTCCTTAAAATATCAAATATAAAATTCAGAAACAACACATTCCAGCGGATAGATCGCCTCTTATTTAACACAGACCTACGAATTTATTATCGAATTGAGATATTTCTTTCTTTTTAGGTACAATTATTCGCTGAGTTTAAGTTCACTTTTGAGACGTTTCAGATTCTCGCAGAGAGACAGCTGAAAGCGCACCCTGTTTTTTATTTTGTTTTGTTTTGTTTTGTTTTGTTTTGTTTTATTTTATTTTTCAAAAGTACAAGGTTTTGTTGTTATTGTGAGCGTACACAAATAAAAGTAGACCATTTGTAGTCTTGCATCAATCTGTAGGCTATCGCCAAAAATGACGGAAGGCCTGTTTTAAGTTGTTTCAGCTGTCATGAGGAGAAAATCCATCAGAACGCGCCGGTGCATTCGTCGGCCAGAGGGATAAAAATGTAGCCAATTTAGTTTCATATTTATATTTAAATATTGGGCTATAGCCTAATATAATTTTTTTTAATATGTCACCAATGTTGATTATGAAAAGTGAATAGCATGACGGATGCGCAATGTTGGGAGACAAATGCAGCGGGTTAGACATGTGTTCGACCACTTCATTAAGTTTTGTTTTATAGTAAGTCTTTCTTTAAAACGAATTTCGTTTTGTAGAAATTGTATCTTAATTTCAATCAATGTTTCATCAACCAATTATTAATAATTAGGAAGAAAACCATGAACGTCGGGTGTGGAATGGATTGAAGTGCGTAACAAACGAACTCATGTTTCTGCGGCCTTTGAATAAGGCTGAAGCAATAGACGTCTTTCTGTTTTTATTAAATTTCTTAAATATATGCCTTTATTACTTAATTAATTGATAAGATGTTTTGGTCTAACAATATATTTTAGGTGGTCTAAATTCTAAGTTAGACACAAATTTGCGTAAAGGCTAGGCTATATAAGGTTCCCTTCTAGACAAGCGCGTACATTGCTGTTTCGGCCGTAAATTTTCAGTAATTTCGATTAATTACGTTTGGGCAATATATAATAATAATAATAATAATAATATCTCAACAAAGACCGAACATATTTATTTGTCTCGGCACACGACCGCTAACAGTAACACAGTAGCACAGCGCATCAAAGCTTGCTGTTGTCTTGGCTACCTTACAAACGGCGATGGAAACAGTGATTTTTTCCCCCTTTTGTGGTAATTTAGCACTATTTTCTATGGTATTTTGCTTGCATTTTTGGGCTTCAGTTGGATGCTTTATTTTTATCTTTAGTCAATTTAGTTTAGTTCTAAAAAAAGCAAAGGCTTTGGTGGTGCGGGGGTGTCCCGTACGCCCATGATGTAATAGTAATACATCGCTTACAAAGGGTTCATGTTAACTACTGTATGATTATCAGACGATTTTAATGTGTTAATGTTTCAACTATCATGCAATTATAGCTATGTAACAATCTGATAAACTGCAATTGTGCAGTTTCTATCCATTAACACGCTCATAAACATTACAAAAAGAAATGTCATGCCATAAGCTACACAATTACGAACAAAAAAAACGTTGATATCCCAATAATCAACATTTTGTTATTCAACAAGTGCTAGGCTATTAAGATAAAAAGTTTCTGCTATAGTTTGCGCCTAATCTGACTCTTCACAATGGGCTACACAATGCATAAAAATATTTTATAGGCCTATTTGTATTTTGACTGCAGTTAGAGCAAAATGACGAGAACATGTTTAACATTGGAAGTTTAAGATTCTTTATTAAATATTCTTACTTTATGCAAAACATATAGGCATTTGTACATTGTACCTCTATAACATCATAACATAAATGATTAAATTATATGAACCGTACAAACCCAATCTTGGTTTTTGCTATTTATTTAGGCCTATTTATTTATATCAGCAGATCTGTGTTGATTCAGTTTATTTCAATAACTGCTGATGTTGCAAACTGTGGTTAAGCTGTAAAGCAGCTCGAAAGAATTGACCAAGATATGTAACATTATGGCTCGTTGACAAGTTTGAGATAGGGGGAGGGGCGCTTTGTTTAAAATGTTTGTCACCAAAGCCATTAATCCAGAGGGCGGGAGACTCAAAATATTAGCCTAAGCTATGCGCGTGACAGACCTTTTTGCAATCGGTGCTTTTTGTCAATTTTAACATCCTGATCTGATCATATGAAATAAGCTGACGAAATACACAATTGTTAGACTCTGTTATGAGTATTTGCAGTAAGTTTCTTTGTTTGTTTGTGTTATGGGGATTTGCAGAGGTTCCGAATGGGATCAACCCTCCCCCCGCGCGTTTGCCAGCGTCTGCTGCTGCCGAGCAGAGTATGTGCGAAGTTTTGACTGGAGCAAGGAGGGATTTTTTAAAAGTCGGAGCGTCGTGTTTTTTTTTTAATCTGCAAGAAATGTTATGAGTTTGGCGTGTGGTAGGAAAAAAAAGTTTGCACAATAAGCCACTACGCAAATTTGTGTCTAACTAGACCAGCTAAAATATATTGTTCGACCAAAAACATCTTATCAATTATTTAAGTAATAAAGACATGTAATAAAGTAATAAATAAAATTAGATTTAATTTAATTAAAACAGAAAGACGTATATTGATTCAGCCTTAAAGGCCGCGGAAACATGAGTTCGTTTGTTACGCACTTCAACCCATTCCACACCCGATTTTCTTGGTTTTCTTCCTAATTATTAAATATAGGCAATTGGTTGATGAAACATTGATTGAAATTAAGATACAATTTATACAAAACGAAATTCACTTTAAAGAAAGACTTGCTATAAAACAAAACTTAATGAAGTGTTCAAACTTATGTCTGACCCGCTGCATTTGTCTCCCAACATTGCGCATCCGTCATGCTATTCACTTTTCATAATGAACATAGGTGAAATTTAAAAAAAAAAAAAGGCAATAGCCCAATATTTAAATATATATGAAACTAAACTGGCTACATTTTTATCCCTCTGGCCGACGAAAGCGCCGGCGCGTTCTGATGGATTTTCTCCTCATGACAGCTGAAACAACTTAAAACATGCCTTCCGTCATTTTGGGCGATAGCCTACATATTAATGCAAGACTACAAATGGTCTACTTTTATTTATGTACGCTCACAATAACAACAAAACCTTGTACTTTTGAAAAATAAAATAAAATAAAAAATTGGGTGCGCTTTCAGCTGTCTCTCTGCGAGAATCTGCTCAAAAGTGAACTTAAACTCAGCGAATAATTGTACCTAAAAAGAAAGAAATCTTTCAATTCGATAAGATATAGGTCTGTGTTAAATAAGAGGCGATCTATCCGCTGGAACGTGTTGTTTCTGAAATCATGGCCAGTGCTCGTTGCTGCTGTTATCAGTTCTCTTGGCGCTCGTGCACACGTGCAGTTTTCACACAGACAATCGAGCGTTTCCTTCTGGTAAAAGCACAAAACAAAATGCACACGTGTCCTTGCTCTTGATGTACAATCACTGATGAACACCTTTGGTTTTAATGAGTAAATTAGCCAAAATATTTATTCCTGCCGGTATTTTAGTCTGCGATATCAAAATCACTAACATTACTTTTTTTTTTCTAAGAGCAGACCAGAATGAAAATATTACATTTTTAATCGTGTGTGTTTGCTCCTATATATATATATATATATATATATATATATATATATATATATATATATATATATATATATATATATATATATATGCCTAGTAATGACTGTTTAATGACAATAGCATGTCCGCTTTGTGTAAAGGTCTTTCTTTTAATTTTTGATGCATAGACTGTAGCCAAAGACTATCCCACGTTTTGAAATTAACTCTCACTTAAAATTTTCTAATGGTTTTTAAGGATGTTAAAATGTTATATAATAATGCTATTGTTGTTTTACACTCAAAAAAATAACTTGTTGGTCTAACTTAATTCAATTATGACACCTATTTCCACACAGTTGAACTGATTTATTTGAACTTAAGATAGGTTAATTGTACTGATGAGTAAAATTCATGCTAATTGAATGAGATCACACCAGTTTCATTTGACATATTCTGTGAATGTTTCCTGAACATAATTCATTCTTGTTGATCCAACCAGTGCTATTGCAATTCAGACTGGTGCCCTTGTGCAGTGTTGCTCAAGTTTTCTGCACTTTTAAGGAAATGGAAAGACCTGTTAGTGTTTAAGTGTTTAATGTTTAGTTATTTTGAACATTTAAAAGAGTTTGTAGCGTATATATATAAAAAAATTTTTGTTACCATCATGGTGAAGATGTGCGCTTGTGCTTAGGTTGTGAATAGCTGTTGTACACAGACATACATGTTTCATGACCATTGAGAGGGATAAAGCTGATGACCATATGTAGACTGTGTAAATTATGTGCTGGCCCTCAAACAAATTTATTTATATTTCTATAAAAACTAATCTAAAATATCACTTTTTCATATGCTAAGTAACATTTATAGCATGCAAGTAATGATCAGGTAAAGAACTTCTCATCACTGGCTTTAGCACAGTTAAAGCTTGTTGAGAACAACATAGAGTTATTTCATGCAGCCACCATAGCCTAACCACAAGGTCTACACTTCAGCATAATGGTAACCTCAAAAAAATCAACATAACAAACTCTTTTAAATGTCAAATATAACTGAACATCAAACTTTAAAAGGTATTTCCCTTTACTAAAAACACATTAAACAGCACTTAAGTTCAACATTTACTGTCCTGATCTTTCCCTACGCAAAGCATGCTGGGAACTAGAAATCCACTGCCCAGTTTCAATCAATGCAACATAAATGATTCATGTCGTCCCAACACAAATGGTTTAGGTTAACCTAACATTTTGCAAATTTAATTTCATTTAACATAATACAATTGAGTGCAAATGCCAATTAAGTAAAAAACTAAAGATGTGTGTTGGTTCAGTTTATTTTATTTAAATAAACTGAACAAGCAGCTAGAATCATTTTTTTGAGTGTACTTCGTCCTTTCATCGTTTACGAACCAACATTTTATTATTACAGTCACTTTCCCATCCGTCCCTTTGCGCCACCTGGCGGTAGTTTTTTACACGCGACTGAATTTCAGTTAACGCAACAGCCCTGCGGCGGCGGTATGCGCGGCGGTAATACCCATTTTGGTTGTCCACCTACTGTACTATCACACCAAAATGAACAATTCCACTGATTCCTGCACACTTTTTAAAACCTTCTCTTCTCTTCTTTGCCCTCCTCCCCTCCCTCCCACATCAACTCTTACAGCTGATGACTTTGCCACATTCTTCACACATAAAATAACAACCATCAGCGGCCAATTCTCCACACCACACACTGACAATAACATCTTAACAGAAAACACACAAACTCTCTCCTCCTTCTCCATGCTCTCAGAGGCTGACGTTTCAAAACTCATCCTTTTAAATCACCCTACTACCTGTCCGCTAGACCCTATCCCCACTCCTCTTCTTCAGGCCATCTCCTCCTCAATTCTACCTGCACTCACTCACATTATCAATTCTTCCCTTCACACTGGAACATTTCCCACAGCTTTTAAGCAGGCTAGGATTACCCCACTGCTTAAAAAACCCACTCTGAGTCCAGCACTTTTGGAAAACTACAGAGCAGTATCCCTTCTTCCTTTCATTGCAAAGACACTTGAGAGAGTTGTATTCAACCAACTGTCTACTTATCTCACACAGAACAACCTCCTTGACGACCACCAGTCTGGTTTCAAGAGTGGCCACTCAACTGAGACTGCCCTGCTCTCAGTCACTGAAGCCCTGAGACTGGCACGAGCGACTTCAAAATCATCAGTACTCATCTTACTGGATCTGTCTGCTGCTTTTGACACCGTCAACCACCAGATCCTCCTGTCAACACTCATGTCGAAGGGCATCTCGGGAACCGCACTAAAGTGGTTCGAATCTTACCTCTCAGGTAGGTCCTTCAGGGTATCTTGGAGAGGTGAGGTGTCCAAGTCACATTATCTTGCTACTGGGGTTCCTCAGGGCTCTGTGCTTGGACCACTTCTCTTCTCCATCTACATGTCATCATTAGGATCTGTCATTCAGGAGCATGGTTTCGCCTATCATGGTTACGCTGATGACACACAACTCTACCTCTCATTCCAAGCAGATGGTACGGTTGCTGGTCGCATCGCAGCCTGCCTGACAGCCATTTCTGGCTGGATGAAGGACCACCACCTTCAACTCAACGTTGCAAAAACAGAACTGCTTGTGCTCGGTGCCAACCCAATACTTCATCACAACCTTTCAGTTCAACTTGGGTCTTCAACCATCACTCCTTCCAGGACAGCCAGGAACCTTGGAGTAGTGATGGATGATTGTTTAAGCTTCACAGATCATATTGCTACAAACGGCCCGGTCCTGCAGATTTGCCTTGTACAACATCAGGAAGATTAGACCCTTCCTATCGGAGCATTCCACAAAAATTCTTGTCCAAGCTCTTGTTCTATCCAGACTGGACTACTGTAATGCTTTCTTGGCTGGCCTTCCAGCATGCACTGTCAAGCCTCTACAACTGATCCAGAATGCAGCAGCAAGACTGGTCTTCAATGAACCGAAGAGAGCGCATGTCACTCCTCTCTTCATCAGTCTGCACTGGCTGCCAGTAGCTGCTCGCATCCAATTCAAGGCTCTGATGTTTGCCTACAGAACGACCTCTGGCTCTGCACTGCCATATCTTAACTCACTACTTCAGACTTATGCGCCCTCCAGAAACGTGCGTTCTGCAAGTGAACGGCGCCTTGTGGTGCCATCACAAAGAGGCACAAAATCGCTCTCACGAACCTTCTCCGGGTCTGTTCCTGGCTGGTGGAATGACCTGCCACGCTCTATCCGAGCAGCTGAATCTTTAGCCGTTTTCAAAAAAAGACATATCTTTTTCGTCAGCACTTGACCCAGTAATAGTAGCACTCACCTTGATTTCTATTTTCATTCCATCTATTTGTGTATTTATTTAAAAAAAAAAAAATTTCTTTGCTACGAGCATGTACTTACGCACTGTTGTTCTCATGTTAATTTGATTGATTCTACTATTCTCATTTGTAAGTCGCTTTGGATAAAAGTGTCTGCTAAATGACTAAATGTAAATGCATATTCCATTGCTAATCTGTGCATTAAAATATTCAAATATCTACCAAGCACTTAAGACAACTCACAATCCACTAACCGAATGCATGCTTGGACTAAAATCTGATCATCTGAATGTGATGTTTTTTCAGCCACATTGGCAGCACAATTTTTCTGCAGATTTTTTTTTTTACTTTTAAGTCCTTGGTGAAAGCATGCTCTTCAAAATGAGCACTGCAAAGACGAGATGACGTTGTTGGTTTCCAGTCCTTTCGTCTCATGTTCACCACCCATTGTCTTGAGTCTTTATGCATCATGCTCACCTAAAGGAAAACTGCAAAACATTTGTACCTACTGTCATTGTTTCAATTAAAATACATTTTAAGTCATTAATATAGGTCATATGCCAATCTTGTTAGCAAAAGTAGAGATAAGTAAGTACACATAGCAAAAAAAGATGTCTAAGTATCAACAGGATACTAGCATATCACATATCTGCCACTATATAAAAAAAAATCCTTAGCAATTTCTACAATAAGCTTTTTAAACACTGCAGCTGTACTACAGGCTATTTGTTTTATTATCTATTATTTATTATATTTTTATTTTCATCTTTCCTTTTTTCATTAGGTTTAAACAATAGCTTAAATTACATCTGGCAAAAAGGAATTTACATTTATTTGAATGTTTATTAAAAAGCCAAATGTTTATTAATATACATTGTTCGTTTTCAAATAAATTACTAGTGATAACTAAGATACATTGGGACAGGTCAAAACAACATATCGTAATTGATGTATTTTAAATATAAAAATTATACACAATTAAAATATACACAAAATAATATTCTGTTTCTAGAGCGGTAATATTTTTGAAACAGCTAATTCAGTAAGGTTAGATAAACTCAATAATATGCCACTAGAATCAACTCAATGGTCCTGCCATTGAACCAACGGTACAGGAGATCGATTTGCTGTAGAAAGTGCTCTATAATTAATTAGAGTAGGTTATCATTAGTTTTGTCCTGCTAATTATTATTTTATACCCATAAAAATACTTAGTAACTGCCAGAAAACGATTGCCTGCTTTTTTCCCGTCATGGCTAACGTTAGGCATGTTATCTTAGCTAATATCATTTATTAATTAGCTTATAAAGCCCTCATTTAACATTACCGAAAAAAACTGAGTGATCCGTCAGATCCTGTAGGTTGGTTAGGACAGTTTACTGCTGAACAACTCATTTCAAAAATTAATAGTTAGTGATACATTTTCAATCTCCCCTCGAAAGAGAAGCTGTCAGTCAATCATAATGACACGCCCCGTTTCTATAGCATCAAATTGCTAGCTAAAATCAAACTTATCACAAAAAAAAAACAATTGAATATGTATCAGCGTGATAACAACTACCTTAAATGACCAAAACTATCTTTCGGAAAATTTTTATTGGAGAGTAATACATTTTTTTTTATTTTGACAAGCGCCATAGAGACAGAGCGCATTTATTATAATCTGAAAACCATGCCCACCGGGGGGAAAACAATCCAACCGTCTCCATTGACTTTGTATTGCGTGAGGCTGCCTTCCTGTCTTTACTGACTTATTACAAAAAAACAGAACTACACAAATGCCTAAAAGCTGCTGTGTGTCAAGGTGTACAGCTAACAAACTAAAAAAACCCAGAAATAAGTTTTTATAAGCTGTCGACCCCAAAAAACGAATGTTTAAGGACACAAAAGTGGATACAGGCAGTGAGACAGAGCGCAACGGGTCATATTACTAAGAAATAAACTGGAGGGGAACGTAATCGGCGACAACATATGCTAAACAAACCAACAAAAACAAACCATTCATTATTTTGCCACAGAGAGAGGGAGAGAGAGGGTAAAAAAAATCCACATTCAAACCAAAATATCTGACTTTCTGTTGGTCAGAGCTAATGACTGTAAATTAGAAAGATGTCCTGCTTAATGAGAACAATGAGTGTACCGAGTTTGGTGACTGTAGGTTAAACTAACCCCCCACTTTTTTTTCAAAAGGTGGCGCTATAGAGGCCCTCCTTCCTGCCCGTTTCTGAGCAATCTGAAGCATGCTAAGTGTCTCAACACCCATCCAAAACTAATATTCAATTTTGATCTGTTGCTATGTGGTGGATCCAAAATGGTCAATATTCATGCATTTTATTCATATTTCATGTTAATCATTTATGGCTTATAATTTATGAATATTACTTTTGATATTATATATATTCATATATTTTCATATACTTTCAAGTATTTACTCTTTATTGTAACTCCTTTATGGTTATTCTTCTTTTATATTTAAGAGTAACGTTTGTGGGTAGGACTCCTGCCAAGTACTGCAGAAGTGATGGTGGTTTCAGAATGAGTTTCTCATTTGAACTTAATGTATATTTGTATTAAAATATGTCTGTTTCTATTTCTTCAGACATGTGATAATGGAAGATCTGCAAGATTTCCCTTAAGGGTGTCAAAACAACCCCTATTTCTATTTTCATCTATTTTTTTTGCATTTGACCAGTCACTCTGACCTAGCCGTTATACCAACTATGACAAAATGGATAAATTAATTTGACCTTTTCTTATTAGACCAAAAGTGGGATGTAAGTTTTCCTATGATTATCGTATAAAATGAACAGGGTCTTTCATAGTTTACATGTTTCTTTACTTTTTCTTTGCTCTTTTTGCTTCTCGCATCTCTTCTGCATCTTCTGCTTCTCCTCTTCTCTAAATGTCTTAATTTTGTTCCTTCTTTCTGTTTATTCTGATCTTCATCTATTAGATACAATACTCTGGATTTTACAATACTCTAGATTTTATTATTAACTATTAATTACTATGGCAACAGTGTTTAAAAAATATAAAAAAATGAAAATGTATATTAAATACAAATATTAAAAAATGTATGCAGATGTTATAACACACTTCCTGTTTCCCTTTTCTCACCATAAATTTGTTGCCTTGCCACGGCCAAACCGTTCGAGATATCAAAAATCCGCTGGCAATTTTCCATCATTAGTGTCTTGACTTCATGCTGACCGAGTTTGGTGGTGATTGGATTAATCCCCTAAGAGGAGTATATCAAATTCCAGAGCATGCGTTTTTCAAACAACCCATAATAGCTGACTTCCTGTTGGGCTGGCGTTTAATTTAGAGCATGAAAGTTATTCGGCCCAATGAGGTCTATATGTGTACCGAGTTTCATACAAATATGTGCAAGTGTGTTTAATATATGGACCAAGTTTTTGGACACCGTTCAAGGGGGCGCTGTCGAGCCCCCCTGCCACGCCCGGGTACCAGCCTCTGCAGTGTCCTAATGGCCGCGGATTCCAATGTGTGCCAATGAGCATGTTAAGGCCCCCCAAAACCCTCGAATGATGGAAAAAAAAATGATTCTCCTTAGAAAAACAAAAGAGCCCTGCACCTGAGTGGCTCAGGCCCTAAAAAGGCTTGACTTTTTTCCTCTGTAAATCAAAGGTGGATGGTGATTTTCTACTCAAGACACTATCACCTTTCTTTAGTGAGAAGGGTACAATGAGGCGTCAGAGAGAGTTTAGAGTGGTCAACTTTCTGCAGGACTTTGTACAAGATATAGAGGATAAAAATAATGAAATGATGAAAATGAAAATTAACAATATTATCATAATAGAGAGTAGACTTTTTTGAGAACTATTTTGTTGCATGATTTACAAATTGGGAAATTATTTTATTTCTTTGGATGTTTTTTTTTTTTTAATTAAGCTAAAGTAATTAGTAGGAATAGTTTAAATTGGCAGGGTAAATTGTCCTTAACTTGCCTTAAGTCTTTTATTGATGAAGCTTCTAATCATCATTACAATTAACTCACAATGATTTTATATCATTTTATCAGAAAAGGGCAAAATCAATGTAGAAGACATGCCTGAAGAGGAGACCAAAGATGAAAATTAAACTAATTAATTTAATTAAACTAAACTATACCTGTTCTGTCTTCATACAGCATATATTCTCTGCCTCTGTAAGCATCTTACAACAGTTCCCACACCAGTGATTTATAGATTATCATGACATAATATGATAATCAATGACTTTAAGATATCTCACATCAGCTACATGAGTTCAACTAAACGTTCAGAAACGCCTTGTTGCGTTCTACATGTTGTCACTTTTTCTTGAGTCTTGGACAGAACTGTCAGATGTGTTTTCATCTATTCCAGAGTCAAGACTTTCTTACAATATTAAGATAGTTGATATTTGTTATACACTTCAGTAACTAAAATAATGAATTATTTAAAGCAGTTGTAGTGTCTTCAGAGCTGTGATCTCACTGTTGAGGTTTAGAAACATGGCACTGTTGAGTCTCTAACTCTGTTAGTTTAACCACAGAGCAGTGATCATCTCTGACCCAGTTTGCATTGATGATGGGTATGGATTCTCAGTCATTCTGATGTCACTTCCTCTTCTTTCTTTAGATGCTGCATGATATTGTCGTGGAAATTCTCAATACATATCTGACTTCACCACTGACAATTTAAACAACTCCTAGTTGTTAATACAATACTACAGTATCTCGAGGTAATTCCCTGAATTCCTGAATACTTACAATACAATCCAATACTTCCTTGAAGTATGGTGACGGCGTCCCGTCAAGAAGCTACTATCACTACCTCAGTCACACTTGGCTGTTACATTTGTTGTCTTTTGAGCGTAGAATCTTTAGTACTTCTATTCCTCACTACCTCAATCACACTTGGCTGTTACTTTTGTTGTCTTTTGAGCGTAGGATCTTCTATTTAGCTGCGCAGCATATACCTGACACGACTTCCAAGTTGCTCTTTGTAGAAATGAAGTTTTATTTACGGCCGGGAGATCACTGGTCACAACAACCAAGTGAGTCTCAATGAATAGAAAGATACATGCACATTTAAGTCTTACAGTTGAGTAAAAATCAATGTCTTCATCACTGTGATTTGTTCTGGTGATTGGTTTGTAATGATCTAAGCTAATTATGTGACTGGTCTTTGACCTGAGCATCCTTAGTCTGCATTTTCTGTACATTTCATGTTGACATAAAATATTTCCATCACATTCCCCCCTCTGATCGTTTTTACACGATCACATTCTCAAATCCGGTTCCATTATCTCATAAAATGACCTGCTTTTTACCTTTATCTTCCCATACAGTTTCTTTCTAAAATCCTCTGATCTTCAGCTCTCTCTGTTCTCCAAGTACTTTTTTCATTAATGCACGAATACATTTAGCAGTACATAAAATTGCAAGTGCTATGATAAGCAGAATAAGTAAAAAGCATAAAACAAACTTTGTAATTGATCCTAAAAATTGAGATAACATTATTACTGGAATTGTTATTGCACAAAATCAGAACCATTTGCTGGCCCAAAGTTGATCCCAGACTCCATGCTTGTCTGGCTGGCCGATGTCTCAACATTTTCATTTCAGAGATGTTGCGAGATCTTTTCAGCAGGTGTAGTTCCTCAGCTCTGTTTACGTGTTGTCAGGTTAGTGAGGTTTGCAGTCCGACACGTGAATCCAGGTATCATCCTTGTCAACCTTGATGGCAGTGTTGATTGTCAGGATTATCTCATGGCCCCATCTACCTCGGACAGTGCCACGCCTTCCTCCGAAAGTCTCTGACCCAGATCCACTGTCCTGGACTCCTGGCACGTAGGAATTTTGTGGTTCGTCACCTGGAACTGGCAAACCATCTTTCACCTGCGAGTAGATAGATTTGATAGCTTTAGTTAAAGACATCATACTTTCTCAATTGTTCATCAGTCGCCGCAAGTCCCTCCTGGGGAGGAGGCTCGATCCCCCCTCACATAGGTCAACCTGTAAGAATTTCATGTGGGCTGAGGGCTGTCCTGGTCCCTTTTCAGGCTCTCATGGCCATCAAGATTATTGGAAAGGCTTGAACCCATGTCATACATGTTTCTGCCATAATTTTAAAAAATTTAGGTTTTTACAGTCTGATTTGTCCTTTCCAGTTTGCCACCATTTTGGAGTTTGTCAAATTTATTCTCAATTCGTTTGCCAATTCTGTGATCTCAATATCACTGATCAATCTTTCTGGTACTCCCCACCTTGGGACAACTTCTCTTATTTAGAGCTTTTGCTACAGTTGTAGCATCAGCTTTTCTACTTGGAAAACACTAAACCCACTTTGAAAACATATCAACAATGTCAGCTCAAAGAAATCCATCGTGATGTGCTGAAAAGGAAGTTCTGGTGTGGGGTGGGCGGAGTAAGTTTGTGGCTTACTTCGTCTTCCCACGTTATTCGCTGCGCAGATATAACAGTTCTGATAGAATTTCTCTACCACAACTGTAAATCCTGGGGCCTCCCAGGAAGTTCCAATTAGAATATTCATTGCCAATTTTGAGGTGTGGTCTGTCCCGTTAGACCACTTTGCAAAATTTAGATACAACTGTTTTGGTAGGAAAGTTTTTTTTTTTTTTTTTTTTTTTTTTTTGCATCTTTCCCCATCTTTGCATTTTGCACCCCCCTCTGACCAACATTTTCTCTCCTTGTTGCCATATTTTGAATTTCGATCAATGTTAGTGGGAACTGAATTTTTTTTTTTTTTTAAACTGAGTCATTTGTGACTGCATCAGCAGAGTGTGCATTGCATGTGGAATAAACACAGTTAAAGGGTGGAATGCCACCATATCCGAGCATGCTAAAACAACTTCAGTAGCGGCAGCTACCAAACAAAGGCACTGTGGTATTCCACGTACGACAGTGTCTAATCGTTTGAGGTAATATGCAATCAGTCGACGGCGATCACGGTGGGGTTGTGTTAAAACGATGGACATGAACCCTATTGTTTTTGGAAACATTGGGGGGTTTTTTTTGTTTTTTTTTGTTTTTTTGAATAGTCAGACATGGTGCATTTGAGAGAGCCAATTTAAATTTTTCAAATGCAACCTGTCATTCCTCTGTCCATACCAATTTATCAGTTAGAACTTTCTGCTCATGAGCTGCTGTTAGAAGAGGATTTAAAATTTCTGCTTCATCTTGGATCCATGGCCTACAATATCCCATAAGTCCCAGAAATTGCATCATTTGTTATTTTGTGACGGGTTCCGGAATTTTCCGAACTGTTTCAATTCGTTCAAATCCTAGCGCGCAACCTTTTGCTAAAATGAGGTGACCAAGGTAACTAACTTCCTGCTGTAATAACTATATTTTTGATTTTGACACTTTATGTCCATTCTCTGCTAAAACTCCAGTAATGCGCGCATATCGATCTCACAGGTGTTTCTGTTGGGAGAACACAGCATCAAATCATCTATATTCTGAATTAGGGTACTTCCCTTCGGGGGAAAGAATCTTTCCAGATTTCTAGAAAGTTCCCCAGAAAATAAACTTGGTGATTCTTTTGAGATCAAATTTGGGTTTGTTCTCCTTGCTACACAGCCTGTGAACCTCGATTGCCTGCATTATGGATCTGCTTTTACCCCTTTTTGGTTGATGTAGTGTTTCCTACAACTATCCCAAGTCCAGTTCCCAATTTTTAACTGGGTAGTGAGCCAAACTATCATATTTGCCCATGAACCTTCTTTCTTTTCCACAGAGATGTGGGGCTGGACTGGTGTCTGATAGAAAAAGAGCAGATTGAGCAGGTGTTAGTATAATAGGGAATGCAGAGTATTGTTGGGATACCAATAAAAAGCAAGATAATTTTTTTCCTTGGTGGTCTATTAAAGCATTCCTCCTCATATACATTGTTCCTATCTTGGCCTATAATCCTTGAGGTACAATGTAGATGAGGTGGTTTTTGCTAAATCTGGCAACATTTGTTGATAAGCAGAGTATGGATTAAAGGAAGGCGTTAAAGCCCAATTATAATACCAGTTTGGTGTAATTTTCATAAAAGCACCCCTGGAATTGAACACTTCCATAGCATCGTTTGAAGTGAAAATGATCAACTCCAATTTGGACAATAAATCTCTAGCCAATTAATTTACATGGCATGTAGCAGAAACCAGGAAAGAATGGGTCACCTGTTTCAGCTTGTTTGTTACCCTCAAAGTCAACTTATCAACCAATGGTATGCCAGATAATATGGCCCCATACTTGAGTTTTGCCAGAAAGCTAAATTTGGATTTTTTAGAGCGGTCTCTGGAGTGATCATAGAAAATGTGGCACCTATGTCCACCAAAAAAAAAGGTAATGAATGTCCTTCAACTTGAATAGTCATTATTGGATTTGGTCTTGGATTGTCAGTTTTTTGCAATAGTTGTTTTGGTTGAGTGTCTCCCACCTTGTCCTCTTCATGGTCTCTCACATTTGATGATGGAAACCAAAGGGAGGGAGAAGATGGTTCATGTTTGAGATGTTGTTTCCTCTCTCTTTGGCAATCCTTGGCCCAATGTCCTCTTTCATCACAGACTCAGCAGCAGCAGTTTTCCACTGATATGATGGACCTTGGCAGTTTCTTGGAGATGGCATATTCTGGTGGTCTTCTTGACTCCCTTCAGCTGCTTTGTGATTGCACCCCAGTCAAGACGTGTGGGGTATACCAGCCTCATTCTGGCAGTCATCCTGTTCCAAGCAGTCTGCTTCCCAGGAGTGTCAGTTACCTCTGCACCTGCATTCATTCTTACAGTGCTTGCATGAGTTAAAAGCATCTTCACCAGTTCCACATACCTCAGTCCATTTCAAAGCCAACTTGTTGCTGAAGATAGCTGCCCAGTCTCGGCCTGTGGGTCTGTATGTGGCATCAATGTTCTCCTCTGCTCTGATAAACTGCTCCACACCCTTTTCTAGGTCCAGACGTGCAGCAGCCACATTTGAAAGTTCCTCTAAGTTCCAAGAGTTCTAAGTTCGCTCCACCCATTTAGGCTCTCCTTCTCCAGGAAAGGACAAGGCCTTCTCCATGCTTCTCGACTCCCCAGTCTGACCTTGGATCTTGTTGTTATTTTTCTCATCACTTTCCTTTTTTTTTTTTTGAAAGGAAGTGATGAACCAAAAGTTTCTTTGAATATTCTCTTGCTATTCTTTTTTTTTTTACCTCCTCCCGTAGCAATGCCAGTGGCTCATCAGTCACTGTGTCACTGTCATCAGGTTTAATCTTTTCCTTATCATTGATTGGGGCAGACGGGACCTTTGCTTCCTCAGTTGCAGCTGCCTGGACACTTTGATCAGTCAAAAGTCTGTAGGGAGGGGGACAATGGCTTGCACATGCCATATCCATATCTTCCTTTTCCGGATTCTGCTTTGTGGTTTGCACTGCGTTAAGGGCTGCAGGTTCTGTGGCAGATTTTCTTTGCAGTTTCTGTTGCTCTGCCCACTGCTCTGCTTCTCTCTCCCACTTGTTGAACAGCATCCAGTCTACCTGCTTCTGCTGCTTCGAAGGCAACTGCTTTCTGGCTTCTTCTAGAATTGAAACACTCAGAGTACCGCATGAGTCAAAATACAATTTTGTCAATTTTGGCCACCATTCTATCTGTTCAATTTGTTCATTACTCAAATTCCATTTTTTTTTTTTTAAAGGGTCCCCTAAATTCAGGGACCACATCTGGTTTACCACAGCAATTCCCCATTCTATTTAAGCAATTCTTCTTTGCAGAAAGGAAAAATAGAGAAAGATCCCTTTTTTTTTTTTTTTTTTTTTTTAAGTGTGAAAGCAAGTAATTTTTTTTTTTTTTTTTTTTGCAAAAATGTACAAAAACAGTAGCAATAGTGATATTGCTACTTTTTTAGAGCATGAAAACAAGCAAGTTTTTCTTTGCAAGATGCAGAAAAACAGTAGTGATAGTGATATTATTTTTTTCAGTGCCTCAATGTATTTCTACAATTCTCCTGATTCCTGTTTGAGTAGGAATAGAGTTTCTATACAAAAGTGTAATATTACAAACAAAAAAAAATGTCAAAATTTCCTTTTCTTTTCTTTTTTTTTATCTTGGTCACCCAATTTCAGACATTCAATGCAGTATCATACTCGGTGATGCATCAATATCAAACTATAATTTTTATAATATTTTCTTAGGATATGGGATATTTCTCAATCTATTTCATTCATATAATTCTATACCTGAGATCTCAGTTCTGATATTTCAGAATTGTTGTTAGTGTTATTATTATTATTATTATTATTTTTATTATAATTATTATTTCATTCAAACAAAGAGCAAGTTGTAGTCTGTCTTACCTTACAAGTTCTTCGAGGCCGTGAAAGGATTTGTCCCCCTCCTCCGACGGGTTTTGGTCAATTTGAAATATGAGGAAAATGTCTCCTCTTGTGATTTAAATCAGTGATAAAAAAGGAAGAAAAAAGCTTCCCTTTCCCGCCGGTGAAGGGAGAAGATCCTCAGGCCTCCTGGCTAGGCTCGCCAAAACTGTCGTGGAAATTCTCAATACATATCTGACTTCACCACTGACAATTTAAACAACTCCTAGTTGTTAATACAATACTACAGTATCTCGAGGTAATTCCCTGAATTCCTGAATACTTACAATACAATCCAATACTTCCTTGAAGTATGGTGACGGCGTCCCGTCAAGAAGCTACTATCACTACCTCAGTCACACTTGGCTGTTACATTTGTTGTCTTTTGAGCGTAGAATCTTTAGTACTTCTATTCCTCACTACCTCAATCACACTTGGCTGTTACTTTTGTTGTCTTTTGAGCGTAGGATCTTCTATTTAGCTGCGCAGCATATACCTGACACGACTTCCAAGTTGCTCTTTGTAGAAATGAAGTTTTATTTACGGCCGGGAGATCACTGGTCACAACAACCAAGTGAGTCTCAATGAATAGAAAGATACATGCACATTTAAGTCTTACAGTTGAGTAAAAATCAATGTCTTCATCACTGTGATTTGTTCTGGTGATTGGTTTGTAATGATCTAAGCTAATTATGTGACTGGTCTTTGACCTGAGCATCCTTAGTCTGCATTTTCTGTACATTTCATGTTGACATAAAATATTTCCATCACAATATTCAACTCTATCTTTTCAGTTAACAAGTCTAAACCAATAACTGTGCTCTTGTAACCCAGCTGTGACAGAAGGTGAAGTGTGTAAAAAAAAAAAGTCATTATCAATGTGAATTTCTGAACTAACCAGAATAAAGTTATGTGAATTATTATGAATCAATCATTTGTTCATCCTCACATTACAAGCTCATGAATCACCATACTTGTAACAAATATCTCAGGAAAGGAGACATATTAAACAACTGTAGAGGTTTTATTAAGCAAATTAGAAGCAATCATTCAAAAAATGACAAAAAGATGCTACAAACAGGAATGAAAAGAATCACTAAATCATCTTCATCACACAGAACAAACAGTCTGTCCTTTACTGTATTTAATATTATATTTAAAGCAGTTTATATATGAACCACAAGAAAATGACATTCAACACTGTAGGAAAATATCCATCAAACCATATAAATGAACATAAATCTGGCCTTTTTTATTTGTAAAATATATTTTAATCTAAACTTCTTCAGGGAGTTTTTTCTCTGTTTTCTGAGAAGAAGAAAACCAAACAATGAACAATCCTCTGTGAGTTTTTGCTGTTTTAAATCTTGTTTCAGATGGTCTCCAAACTCAGCAGTATTTTATTGTAATATTGTAGGCATCTCTATTTCCTCTGGGTGCTGCGAGTCCTTCCTCCCTGCAACATAAAAGCATTGACTGACCTCCCGGATGTGTTTTTACCATGATTGCAGATTGTTCCAGATCAGATGAGTGTGAATCATCAGATTGTGTGAAGCTCAAACTCACCAGCTCTTCTTGCACAGATGATCTGAAGAAGAATCACAGTAGGAGCAGCAAACACTGCCATCTCAACAATCATCACAATCACTGCAGGAAACATGTGTGGAAGAAGAAGAAGAAGAGAAACTGGACATGACTGAAGTCAAGGGGATTCAACTATGAAGAGTTATTGATGAAGCTGATAGTTTAATGGTGTAAAGCTGTCAGTAGAAATGAACATGTCGTACCTCTGAATAATGATCCAGCAGTCACACTGAGTTCAGTTTCTGATGCTGTGTCAGCTGGATCTGTGGATCACATCTGTTAGTTCACTTCAACACATCATGACACATATAAGTGAGAGTGAGAGACTGATGATGTGTGACAGTGATCATGTGACCATGAACCTTGTGTAGGAGCTGCTGCTGTAGTTTGGCTTGATTTCTTCTCAGAGTTTGAGCTGCTGACTGGAATCAGTGTTGTTGAATCCACTGCAGAAGATGAATGTTCAGATGTTCATCTATAGGACACTAACATCATATTTTACTGTAGTAATAGTTGTTTCTCACCTGAATACTTGACAGTGTATCTGACTGAGGTCTTGACTTGATTTCTGAGAGTAAGCTGACATCTCCACTCTCTGTTGTCATCTTCATTCAGGAGTGTTGTAGTCAGAGTGATGATACAGTGATCTAAGGAGAATAATATCTGATATCTGGAGTCTGTCATCAGATCAACACCAGTCTGATTCACCCACAACAGCTGAAGTCCCTCAGAACGGACCCAATAATCACAGAAAACTGAATACAACCGACAGGAGAGAGTCACAGAGCGGCCTGGACTGATCTCAGTCTGTGAGGATGATGATGATGAAGATGATGATGATGATGATGATGATGGAAACACTGAAACAGAACACAAGACACAAATCACAGACTCTTAAATCATCATCTGAGTTTAAAGGGAGAATCTGCTCTTTTTAAATTGATCATATAATCATAAACTTACCATCAAGAACATGCAGAAAAACACGTTCATCAGTTTCTTGTTGTTGTCCATTCACATATTGTTTGCATCTGTAAGATCCATAATCTTCTTCTGTGACGTTCTTGATGTTCAGAGAGCAGTCAGACCCCAGACTCAGTCTCTCATGTCTCTCTGTGTCTTTCTTCTTTATCCCTCCAGTAATCAGTTCAACTGCTGGTGAATGTCTGAATCTGTTAAAGTAGATCCATGCAGTTGAGTTGCAGTCAGAAAAAGAGTTATTACAGGGGAGACTGACATTTTCACCAGAACTGATGAACACATGAGCATCATCCACTCCACTGATATCTGAAACACAAGTACATTTGAATGATCATTATGATCTATATTAATAAATTAAAACATACCAGCCGAAGAATCAAAGTCTTTTTTTCCCTCATTAACACAAACATTACTCTCTCCAGAATAAAGTGTTTGTCTTGATCAGAGCGCTGTTGAAATCTCTGAATATGAAGATAATTGTTGATCATCAGATGTTTGAGTGACTCTACGTCCAGTATCAGGAATAATACAGTATGATCTGTATGTATCAATACACAACGTGAATGTGTGCAAGAATAAACTGAGCATGTTCAAATCAACTCTTTCCAGACTAATTCCACTAAATGTCTTTTGAGAAAATCCAGATTTCTTTACCTGTATGAAGTGAAGAGAGAATGATCAGTCCCAGCAGACACAGATCACACTGATCAGCCATTTTCTGTGTCTGTCAGTCTCTCTCTTCATTATATAGTTACAGCTCTTCCTTTAATCATCATCAGCTCCTCCTGTGGTTGAGAGCTTCCTCTGATCTGATCTGAGTGTTTAAAATACAGCTAGAGTTGATATATAGTGACACTGTCTATATGAGCCCAATCTACAGAGAGTAAAATGATTCTGAGTCAGAGTTCTTCCACTTCTCTCTATCCAGTCCACCTTCATCACTTTCACCTCCTTTATCCAGTCTAAAGAACTTCATTACTGTATGTTCAACAAAAGCACTGCCCAGTTACAAAATTATGAAACATTATGAAACCAGTCTGGCTGGAAAGCTTCAAAACTTCATGAAGCTTCATCTCACCACCGCTAGATCTGAGCTGTGCGCTTTTGATTTAAATGATAAACATTTCTCTTCTGACAGGATGAAGACGATGTTGTGAGGGATGAAGTACAGTGTGTTTGAAACTGTAAAACTGCTCTGAAAACAGAGATGGGCTCAAACACATCAAAAAGTATTTAGTTACACATTACAAATACTCATCAAATGTATTTAATTAAAATACAAGTAATTTGTAATTTGAAAATACAAACAATGTACACACAATCATTTGAAGTGCTCACTGTAATGATTAAATATAGATTGATGATCCTTATAAAGATACTAAAGTTATTCAGTCAGGAGCAGTGAGTGACAGACAGCAGCAGGTTTATTAGGCTTATGTCACTTTAAAAATGAACACAGACAGAATATACTTATGTTTACATTCATTTAAGACACGACCGACTGATTTTTTAAAAATAATTAATGCTATTTTTATTACTTGACCTACCCGTCTGCTGATTATCTGCATCACTAGACTCGAATGACTCGAATTTATGTGTTTCAGTGGCAACACTATCAACGGTGAAATGAATCTGCAGCAGTCAGGTGGTATAGGTCAGTTCTCTTCAAGTTGTTTATGTTCATTATTATTGTAATTTTATGTGCTTTGAGACATGAGGTAGTTTCACTCAGGCTCCGTCCACACGGAGACGCGTTTCAGTGAAACTGCACACATTTTTTATCATTTTGTCCACACGGATCCGGTGTTTTCGAAAGGTGAAACCGGTATTTTTTGAAACCGGGTCCCAGAGTGGAAAAATTTGAAAACGCCGTCTTGGCGTTGTCGTGTGGACGGGGTGATCCGTATATTTTCTGAAACGATGATGTCATCACCCCACATGTTGACCCCAGTCAGACGTGCAAACAGCACAAAACAGCACCAACAACAGCAATAGCAGACTCTACATGCTTGCGTTCTTGCTGCAGAAGCTTCTGAACCAAAATAAAGTTTTATTTCTAAGCTTTGCTAAAGTTTGTATTCAAGCGCCCAAGGTTTATGCACATGCTCCAAGTCTTCTTCGCTGCTTTAAGTGCATTTCTGTGGCAGAATTACAGTGCCACATAATGGTCTTGCATCTATACTACATCATTTTGAGTCGTTTCAGTGGTTTCGTGTGGATGCAGATATTTTTTGAGACGAGGGAAAAAAAAGACCGGTTTAGGGTAAGCTCTGGCTTCGTGTGGACGTAGCCTCAGTCTCTCTTAACGCTTTTGCTCCCTGCTGTGCGCGTTCATGTGTTTTGAAGGAGGCGTGGCTTTGGAGATGCTCTGAAAGGAGGGTGGGATTTTATACTTTCAAAGCTAGCTTGCTATTGCTAGCCTCTCCGAAAATTACCTACAATACCTTTAAGCCTGGTGCAAGAATAATTGCACCTGTAAACTCAGACATCATTAGTATATTCTAACCAACACTGGAACAAATTACTGTTTGAATAAAAGTTCAAATTATTCTAAAAGCACTGTGTTTCACATGCACATCAAAGAATAAAATGTGAGAATAAAATAACATTTGAATGTATTTTTAGTATTTTAAATACTCTCTCTTTCAAAGTATTTAATTACAAATTACATTTGAGTTTTTCTTTAAGGAAAATACAAATTAAAAAATACCTAAAAATAATTAAATACATATTTTAAATACATTTTATTAAAATACTGCCCATCTCTGACTGAAAGCTGAGATGATCTACAGCAGGACTTTCTTTGCATCACCTTTACAAAAGATTACTGCAGTTTTACTGCTGTTGAACTTCAATGTACTGCAGTTGTACTGTGATTATACTTCTAATCTATGGTTGTGCTTAATTATACTGCAGTTTTACTACTTTTTACTGCAGCTGTACCTCAATATACTGCAGTTGTACCTCAGTATACTTGTTTGTTTTTGTAAGGGCAGTTTATTCCTCACAGACTGGTTTCATCGGTGTGACTTTCAGTTCTGTGTGTCATAGGTGAGCTCAAACACATTAACTCATCACAGCACCACAACAAATTTTAGTGATGGTGTTTGAGTAGGAAGTTTCATCCAACTCTTCACACATCCAGTGAAACAAAAGTCTGTGCGGACCAAACATTTTTCATCAAAGAAGACTTTTGTCATTTATATACTGATGCAAAAACTTGGGAAAATGAGATCCAGGCAGTAGATAAAGTTGAAGAAAAGATTATTTATTCATTACAATTAACTTTAGCCTCACACGCAAACTTTAATCGATAATGAAAATACTTAATAAAACCAAAAGGTAAAATAACCATCATAAAGGAGAAGTCAATAGTTAAAGATAAATTTAGAGTATTGTAAAATCCAGAGTATTGTATCTAATAGATGAAGATCAAAAAGAATTAAAACATTAAGACATTTGCAGATAAGAGAGAAGAAGCAGAAGCCCAGGAGAGCAAAGGAGAGAAAAAGCTAAATTATAGCTAAACTCAGTCCATATTATACTATAAGCATACAGGGAAATTCCTAACCCACTCAAACTGATGTTTTTGTTAAAATGAAAAAGGTTAATTTCACCCATTACGTCATCCACTGGTCCAGTGTCAAAAATAGTTGTTTTAACCCCTAGGGAATTTTGCAAATATTGCACTATTAAATGTCAGCAGGCATATTTTGATCAGATTCAAATGAGCACTAGGCTAATTCTGAAAAACATCACTTCTGCAGTACTTTGCAGGCGTCCAATAACCACAAACATGTCAGATTGACCTGTCACACTGGAACACTTATACATACTCTTAAATATAAAATAAGAATAACCATAAGGGTACAATAACAAGTAAATACTTGAAAATATGATAAGAATTAATATACATAAAGTATGAGTACATAAATATAGGAAATCAAAAGTGAAACTGATAAATCATAAGCCATAAATGATTAACATAAATATTAATAAAAATGCATGAATATGAATATTGAACATTTCAGATCCATCAATTCCCCCACTGGAGTCCTTAAAGACTCCCAAAATTTTCAAAAGATATGAAATGGATATCGAATAAATTAAATATATAAGCATCACATCTAAATGAAGCTGCGGGTACCTCTCTAACCCCAGCTGACTGTATAGAATATTGACTGGAAGCCTTCACCAGGCTAGTCCGACGAGGGCTACTATAAAAACCCGACCCCGAACGTCCCCTGGACTTTAGCTGGGTTGAGGACTTACCACAACTGTCAGGTGGATAAAATGTTTGCCAGTTTTAGTAAAGAATCAAATTAATTTGCCATAATGAATTGTGAATACAATATCAACACTAGACCTAAATAAAAACTAAGTAAAATAACATAGCTATTATAACAAATTGAACAAAATATATCATCTGATAAATTTAAACAACTCAATCCTTCAAAGTCTCAATCTCTCCATTCTGTGCTGCTGCAGTAGGATGATGTAATCAGTTTCAGTCTTTCTGTGGACTTCCCCTTGTGTTGCTAAGCACTGAGGTGCTCGTCGATCCTTCCTTGGTTCTGGGACATGATCAGTTGGAGCAAACATTGGGCTTTTAAGCCACCAGTTGAGTTTGCTCATTCTCTTCATTGACCCTCCTAATGGACACTTCCTTTCCAGTGTTGTATTATATCAAGAAAATGCAATTAGCCTGCCTCCTTGTTAAGATTTTGGATGTCTGTTGCTACACATTTGGCCAATGTATTAAATATTAGGTATTGCTTACTGTTGTGAGTCATCACGCGACATAGGATCCATTTGCAAGCTTTATTGCAGTATACAGGGTCGTACAGGCGATGGTCAGAAACAGCAAACAAGAGCAACGGAGAACAGACAATACCGTGGTCAGGGACAGGCAGGAAGTCAGGGCAACAGGCAAGTATCACAGTCCAGGTAAACAGGCGGGGGTCAATAGGCAGGCAGCGGAGAAACAGTAAACGGTAAACAGACAAGAATGGCAACAGGAAGGCAAACTGGGAAATAACGCTTAGTAATGACAGCCGGAGCAATGATCAAGACTTCGCGTCAGTCTGTGTGAACTAGCAGCTTAAATGGTAGTCCTAACCAGCTGCAGCTGGCGGATGATCAGAGTCCAAGGTATGGGGCTGATGGGAAATGTAGTGCGTGTCAGTGTAAGTGAGTGAGTGGATGCATGAATGTCAGTATTCTGGAGATGGAGCCCTCTGCTGGCCAGCGGAGGGGATCACGGGGTTCGTCTCCGTGACAGAGCCCCCTCCCTGCGAGCGACTCCTGGCGCGAGGTGGCACACGACGTCGAGGTCTACCCCGTGGTCGAGGGGCCGGTCTTTCTGGGTGGTTGCGGTGGAATTCGTCGATGAGGTTGGGATCAAGTATGTCCTCGGCGTTGACCCACGACTGTTCCTCTGGACCGTACCCCTCCCAATCGACCAGATATTGGATGAGGCGACCCCGACGTCTGGAGTTGAGTAGTTCACGTACTTGGTACGTTTCCTCGCCCTCTACCTGGATGGCCGGGGGACTCTGCTCACGGGACCTCCCCTCCCCCTCCTCGCCGGGGTCAGCAGCGGGCTTGAGCAGGGAAACATGAAAGGTGGGAGAGATGCGATAAGTGTTAGGTAGGGCAAGACGAAATGAGACAGGTGTAATTTGACGTGTAATTTTGAATGGACCCACATACCTTGGACTCAACTTTCTGCAGGGAAGACGGAGGCGGAGGTCCCGGGTGGATAGCCAGACCCATTGACCAGGGTGATACTCGGGTCCGAGGCGGCGTCGACGATCCGCGTGCACTCTCTGGCGGCGGACCGCTTGTTGCAGGTGGACGTGGGCCTGGTTCCAGGTCTCCTCACTCTTGGTGAGCCAGTCTGTGACAGCGGGTACGTCGGAGGGTTCTCCCGACCATGGGAACATTGGTGGTTGGTACCCCAGGATGCACTTGAAGGGTGTGATGCCAGTGGCTGGTTTTACCAGGGAATTTTGAGCGTATTCAGCCCATAGAAGGTAGCGGGACCAATCCTCTTGGTTCTGGCTGCAGTATGTTCTTAGGAAGCGAGTAAGTTCTTGGTTCAACCTCTCAGTTTGTCCATTGGCCTGAGGATGGTAGCCCGAGGTGAGGCTTACGTTGATGTCCAGAGCTTGAAAGAAGGCTTTCCACAATCGGGAAGTGAACTGTGGACCACGATCCGAGACAATGTCCTCGGGTAACCCGTAGAGGCGAAAGACCCAGTGGCACAGTAGTTCAGCGGTCTGCATGGCTGTGGGAAGTTTGGGCTGAGGAATCAGACGACAGGCCTTGGAGAATCGATCTATGACGGTGAGTATGACAGTGTTACCCTGTGATATGGGAAGGTCCGTGATGAAATCGATCGCTATGTGGGACCAGGGACGCTGTGGTATGGGAAGAGGTTGCAGTAACCCGGCAGGGAATTGTCTTGGGCTTTTGTGTATGTTACACGTCTGACAGTTCTGGACGTAGATCGTGGCATCCCTGACTAAGGTCTCCCACCAGAAACGGTTCTGAAGCAGATGAATAGTGGCCGTGATACCAGGGTGACCTGAGGAGGGCAGACAGTGAATGAGACTCAGAACTTGGTCACGGAGATTGGGAGACACATATACCTTATCAGGCGGGCAGGCGGCCGGAATCTCCTGTTGAGCATTCTGCTGTTGTATCAGAGTCATAATGTCCCACTGAATGGGCGCTACCACGACTTGGAATGGGAGGATGGTCTCGAGTCCGTTGGAAGTCTCCTCCTCCTCAAACAGACAAGACAACGCATCGGCCTTCGTGTTCTTGGATCCTGGGCGGTAGGTGACTGTGAAGTTGAATCGGGTAAAGAATAGGGACCATCGGGCCTGGCGGGGATTGAGCCGTTTGGCGCTGCGCAGATACTCCAGATTTTTATGATCGGTAAAGACTGTAAAAGGGTAGTTAGCGCCCTCTAGCCAATGTCTCCACTCCTCGATGGCCGTCTTCATGGCGAGGAGTTCACGATCTCCCACATCGTAGTTGCGTTCGGCCGAGCTGAGTTTCCGAGAGTAGAAGGCACAGGGGTGGAGTTTAGACATGGGCCCCTGTCGCTGGGAGAGAATGGCCCCCACTCCAATATTCGAAGCATCCACTTCTAGGATGAAGGGGATCGACGGATCAGGGTGACGGAGTATGGGTGCGGTGACAAAGTGCTGTTGGATCTCCTTGAAGGCTTGATGGGCTGCGTCTGACCACAGGAGACGATGAATGCCTTTCTTGACCATGGAGGTAAGTGGACTGACCACTGAACTGAAGTTTCGGATGAATCGACGATAAAAGTTGGCGAATCCTAGGAAGCGTTGTAATTCCTTTAAGGTATTCGGTTCGGGCCAGTTGAGGACAGCGTTGACCTTACTTTCATCCATGGTGACCCCCTCGGAGCTGATGATGTATCCAAGGAAGGCAGTGGACGTGGTGTGGAACTCACATTTCTCCGCTTTGGCGTAAAGTTGGTGATCAATTAAGCGTTGCAGCACCGCTCTGACGTGATGGATGTGATCGTCCAGGGTGTTGGAGTAGATCAGTATATCATCAATGTCAACACAGTCTCACCCCCTACTCGTCAAATGTCTGACGCATGGTCAGTAGACCCTGGCGTCACTTTTTAACGCACTGGGTATACCTTTGGCGTTATTTTTCGACGTGCAGGGTAGTCCGATAGACTTCTATAGAACTCAACAGCGTTGAAATTTGACGTCTTGGGTCAGCACACCGCAACCCGTTGTCTGCCTTATGGGTCGACACTACAATAAATAAAAATAAAAAAGGAATAGGCTACAAAAAATGATTTAGTAAGCATTTTAAGTAAGCATTTTAAGAGTTTTCTTGTAGGACACTGCTTTAATTATAGCATGCTGGATAACGTTTTTATCGGAGGTTTGTTGATTTTAATAAATATATATAATATGCTACGATTGAGTTCAATTAATCTTTTTTTGTTGTTGTTGTTTTATTAAATCCTCTAAATTAATAACGCTGACGTCAACGTATGGGCGATCCCAAGGTCCATTGCGATTTTACACTCGGTAAGTAGAAGGGTTAACGTTAATTAATAGAGATGGATTACACATCAAAAACTGTTGAATCAGGACAAGAAGTTGTGTTTAGAAACTTTAGATTTGTAAGGTGGCCATTTCTGATGACTGATGATATTTCTGATGATATTTCTGATAAAAATATAGCTTTCTGCACCACATGTGCGGGCTAGCAAAGTTAGCTAATTGAATTCAAGTTCATTTTTGTCGCATATAATCATGTAAGGTACAATTATTGGGGAATGTAAGATTTTCATAATGAGACATACTGTAAGTGTTAGCTGTAATGTATGTCTGCGTTGGGATTCTTCTTGTGGTTGTGTGTCGTTGCTCTTTGCCCAGTGTTTTGTGCCCATTTATACACATGCTAGTCAGTGTAACTTATAACTGTACTAATGAAAGCATAGACATGAAAATAAAGCACATTAACAAATTAAATCAGTGTTAACTAAAAGCTTGTATTCTAAACTACTATGAATGCTGAGGGAGGTTTTTGATTAAAATCATCACAGGGAAAAGGAAATAATCCAGTTAAAGAAATGTGTTTCCTTGTTAATACAAAAGTATAATTAATAACATAAACAGATTTAAAAATGGCACTGATTATCAACCAAACTGGCATTGTGAATGGTTGGTATCAATATCAGCCATGAGTGTCAAGATCAGTCCATCCATATCTAGTGAGATATTGTATTGTGAGTTTGCAAGGCAACACCCAGCCCTACAGTATTCTGGCCTAATATTTATATAAGCACCCACAGACCTCCTCCACCACATACCAAAGCATGGGCAAACTAGACCAACGTTTTCTCAAGTTCTTAAGTATTTTTGTAGTTGTATGTAGCATGATCTTCAAATCTGAATTTATATTCTTTCCCTTCTCTCAACAGGTCCCCTAGTCCCTTCATCATTTACTTTAAAACTTCAGCTTCGTTACAAAGCAAAAACAAAGGCACTTTTTAGAGCCACGTTTGTCTAGTTAATTGTTGTCAGTCCATCTGGTTCTCTGTTGTTCTTGCTCTTTTGCTCTTCCCCCCTATCCCTTTAGTGTTGTCTTGTTTGTCCTTGTTCATCATGAGTGACCATTCCAATTTCGAACAGGTCCTTAATGAGCTTGATGAGCTTGTTGAACATTCTAAATTAAATTATGAACTCAAGACCTTGGAAGATTTCATCAATAAGATGCCGGGAGAACAGGAGGCAGCACCATCCACCAGCCATCAACCAGTCCAGAAGGCTCCACCATCCACCAGCCATCAACCTGTCAGGTGGCTGAAGAGAGACAGTGATGGAAATGTTGTCTATGACAGACCAAGATCATCCCGAAACCAAACAGGTCAGTTTTCTTTTTTCAGTCATATTACTTAAAGGAGAACTCCTGTGATTTTTCACATATATCTAAAACGGAGATATAGATTGTTTTACCACTTGGGATTGAATACACGAATCAGTAACGTGTCTGGTATGAGATATGAGGTTTTTATTACATACTCATCCAAAGTGGTATAGACAACGAAATTGGGCCAATAGAAGTTTGTATCATTGTGTGGAATAAAATGAGCTTGTCAAAATCTATGGAATTGTAATGCTTTAAAGGTTGATTTGGGTTTTATTTTCTGCTACAGCTACTAGTCACAGCTACAGTCGTAAGACTGGTGCTCATACTAGGATGTTGGACAGCAGCATTGAGATGACCAACTACTGTCCTCCTGACACTGTTGGTATGTTCTTTATTTTGTCTCTATTAGTTCATTATGTTTATAGATTCTAATAATTAGAATGTAAATTACATGTTTTTGCGTCAGAATAGCCGACAACATCCATGTTGCACACTTTGATAGTGTAGAAAATTGTTTTTAAATACGATGTACTATTTTAACAGAGACTTTCCTTGAAGAGCTAAACCACTCACAGGGTGATGACTTGGATGATCAGGAAACGGCACCAGCACCACCACGAGCTTCCTCAGACTGGTCTACTCGAAAAAGTCTCCTCTCAGAGAGGTGGGAGAAAGAGAGACCCTGTCTGGTGAATACCATGGTGGCACAACAAAATGCGACAACTCAGATCTGCCAACAATGTGGCAGCAGTCCAGCTGCTGTCCGTTGTCGTGACTGCCGACCACAACCATTCTTCTGTGCTGATTGTGATGTTAGTATACACCGAAACCACGTGTTCCACAACAGGGATGCAACAATAGCTGGATTCTTTCAGCCATTGCCTCCAACAACCTGTGTCGTGGAGAGGGCTCTTTCCCAGTGTGGTAAGCTGTATTTCTTTCTTTTTTTTTTTTTTTTTGAGTGTCCCATTTAGGGCTGCACAATTATTGCAATCGTAATTGCAAATATGATCCAATGCAACTGCCTAATGGTAAAATCTGCAAATAACCATGAATAGGTGACATTTGACTTTTATATTCACGTCATCCTCCTTGACTGTGCAACTTCTGGTTGGTGGGTGTGCGTAATGCGTGAAGGGTACAAAAATTCTGATTGGTGAACTTCAGTCGGTCAGTGGGTGTTTGTCTTCTTGTACACTGGCTGTGCTTCCCTATAAGAGGTGGCACAAATTAAAGAGACATTTGGAATATTGAACTGAATCAAATCATTCACATTAAAAAATCATTGGAAATGGTAATCGCTTTATCTGTCAGAAAAAGCGCAATTATATATTGTGCAGCCCTAGTCCCATTCTCAGTTTATTTAAATAACTTCACAGTATAATAGGCTTCACAGGAATCTGTTGAGTACTTTCTCTGAAACACACTTAATGACCTTTTATCTTTTAAAGCTTTTCAAATCATTGATTTAAAAAAAAAAAAAAAAAAAAAAAAAAATCATTACAGAATACTTCCCAGTTAGTACATAGGATGATGCATGTCTTTAATCCCTGCATATGATGTGTCTTTCAGTGTGTATTGTGCCGTTGGAGATGCCCGAGAAAATATGTAGTTGTTCTCCAGGATCGTTGAGTGTCAACCCAGGAAAAGTTGTTGCTGTGGTTACAATGAATGGTAAGAATAAAATGAACTTAAGGGAACATTCCCAATCAAGTGGCTGTAGCGTCCATATCACATTGTGGGCAAAGTGCTGATAGGGACCTGGGTTGGACTTTAACCTGATTCCACCCCATAGGGCTCTCCCACTCGCTTCCTGCCACTTTTCATTGTCCTATTTGAATAAAAAAACAAGGCTGTGCTATTGGCTTTGTAAATGTGTCCTGATCTATTTCTATTCAAATGTTCCCTATAGTGGTCTGAGCTGGGCAGGGTTTTCAGTCCTGCATCCCCCCGTTCCCACAATATTCTGTCCCGTTCCGCAATAATGTGACGGTTTAGTCCCGCTCCCGCCCGCATCTATAACCTTATGTGCATCTCCCGCCTGTGAAAGACCGCAGGATAGGCAGGAGGGATGTTCAGTTTTGTGTTCTGTCTCACGAAAGAGGCACTTGACAACTGAGAAAGACTGCCAGATGTCTGATTTTAAGTTTCTTGGTTCTGAATGTACTACATGGGTGATAGTAATGTAGGCTACTTTTCTTTAGAAATTCACAAATATCTGAAGTAGCCCAGTGGTGTCCTCTTCTTCTGTCATGCTTTCAATTTCAAGTTTCAACAACAGAGCAGCAGGAAAGAATTGAAACCACGTAAACAACACTGTCAGTTAGGCTGCTTAAACCCCTTTTTTATCTTTTTTTTTTATTGCTGCCTAATAGATTATCTAGCTGAACTATAATTACATACACTACTTTCTCATTTGTATATGTTGTTTTAAACACATATTTCATTTGCAGAAGTGCAGTGAATCATCTGTTCCTCCCGCACCAGCAAACACACCTGTCTCATCCCGGCCAGTCCCGCATAGAGCTTTCAAAACCTGTCCCGCGCTGCAGTCTTTTGTGTCGGGACATGTGGGAGGTGCCTCTAGTTCCCAATGCATTTGTTGTGCATAATCCAATGTGTTCTTGATTTTTCCAGGACGATATGATCTCAGTATGCCTGAGATGAAATGCGAGGCATGCAAAGCCACTTGGAGCGCTGGAGTGGATGACCTGGTCCGAAATGACTACTGGCCTGCTACCCTTCACTTTTCCACGGTGTACGCTACAGATGTGTTTTGTTCATATGAAGAGTTGAAGATGGCAGCACCAGGACTGTCCTGCCAAGCATTTTTAAGAATGCTTGATCAACGAACTGTCCGATTTGGCCGTGTGAGTATTAGTGGTGGGAATCACTAACAACTAGTACTAGTATTGACGTGTATCGCAGAATGACTATGGTGACATTATCAGCACATTGATTATTATAATTGGAGCATGTTGATGATATCAAAACACAGTGATTCAGCTGTACTTGATACATCTATAGAACATCATCTAAGATTCAAAGTCTTTGTGTAAAAACTACCGCTCAGTAAAAAATCTAAATTCGTACACTACATGTACAAAAGTATTGGAGCAATTTATCAACTCAATCACTCAAAACATTAGACCTGTTGTATAAGATCAAGTAGTGATGTCCTTGTCACATTCTAGTCATGCAGTTTGCATTCAGAAAAAAAAAAAATAGGTCCATAAAGACATGGTTGGTTAAGTTTGCAGTGGGAGTTGAGTTTGCTGTGGAATTTGTCTTTTTTTTTTTTTTTTTTTTTGGAGACTTTGGTCGTGATGTTTTCCAAAAGATTTCCAATGATGCACTGGGCTGCCTGTGATGAGCAGCTGCCTGTGGAGGCTCGATGCTGGAGGATTTGGTGTCACCTTTGACCTTATTAACTTTAGTTAACTTTACTGTGAATTATGTTGACATGTTTTACTGTTCTGAAACAGACTGGGAAGATCACAGCAGACAGCTTCAGAAAAAGCTTTTTGGAGTGGGAGGCTGTTAGATTTGAGGTGGATAAGATCTGCAGGGAGGAGCATTTTGTCTGTCCTGCGTGCACCCCAGACATGCTTGCTGTTTCTGTGGATGGAAATCGCAAGCACTACCGCTTTAAGAATGCAGCAAGGTACTTACAAAATGTGTGTAATTTGCACTGTTGTTAAAGTAACCTTTGCTGTGTCATATTGAAGGTCAATGTGTACCTTTCTTTCATTTAGATCTGAAGAACAAGCCTTATTTGATGGCATCTTCATTGCAAAAGATGATGAAGTAGAGAGATTTGTGGATTACATTCATTCTACCACCAACCATGTAAACTTGTTGTACAACATTTCTAAAAACACCACCAATAACATCTTACAGTTGACATTGTTTGGGTGACTATTTATATTAACCTTTTTCCATGTTGTAGGTCTCTGGAAGAGGTGTCTGTGGAGGGGAGTGGTCAGCTGCCAGGGAAACGTCTCAGAGATCCTCAAGTAAAATTGATGAGGAGGGACTTGAGCTTGCAGTCTGTCGACATGGAGTTTTTCTTGGCGCTCTCAACATGTTCAGGGGAGAAATCTATGCTTATCCCCTCTACCTGCAGAACAAGCTGGCAAATAAGCCAATAAGCTTTTTTGCCATGGATGTAACCTGCAAGTACTGGCCCTACCTCAACAAAGTGGCAAAAAGCTGCCCGGAGCTCCAGCACCTACTTAGCATGAAACCGTTTCTCTCAGTGTTTCATGCCAAAGCCCATGATTTTAAATGTGAGGTAAGAAAACATTACCATGTCATTGACTGTCCCTAAACACCTGCAAAGGTATGTTGGCAGCTTTTAAGTATTTTCTTTAATAGGTTAAATGGAGTGGAGCTTACCAGCAAGGGGCCGGATTGACACTTGGGGAGGAGGTTGAGCAGTGTAACGCCTTCCTCTCTAGGATTGCTGTGACCACGAAGCACATGTCCAAAGCAGGTAAGGTAACCACACACTGGACTACTTAGATTGAAAGTGTTACAAGAAAATTGTAGCCAGTGAGGGACATGTGGTACAACACAGATTAGTGTATTTTTTTTATTTATTTATTTATTTTTTTGCAGGACGTACAGACATGCTTACACTGATGGCCATGCGCTGGAATCAGCAAAAGTTTAAGAACTTGGCTACTTCACTTGCCTGCCGATATTAGAAGGTAGAGATGAGTATTGTTATTTTCTTATATTGTAAATACCTTCTATTGTATATTTTTGTAGGTATAACATTTTTCTTCTTTCATTTCCTTTTTTTGTTATTTAAGGCCACAAAACGCCTGGAGAGCCAACTTCAGGACCTGGAAAGCATGAGAATCCAGCTGGCAGTGACACAGGTTGAAGTTGAGGGCTGGGTCACTGATATTAAGGAGTGGGCAGAAGGTGAGAGTTACACTATTACTTTAATGTCTCAGTTCTGCAGAATAATGGGAGACATGCTTCTGCAAGTAATTACTGTTTTAAAATGAAATCATACATACAATGTTTTCTTGGTCATGTACTTATGCAATTAAAATGCCAAATTGTAGTATGTAGTGCATGCACACTGGAAATCATGCCGAAACAAAGTGCCCTGAAAGTACCTGAATGGTTCACAGTCCAAAAGTTGGAACATTGGACATTTCTCGCAGTTAGCGGATCCTATCTTGGCTACGTTGTCATTTTCTTTGGTACCCTGTTACATACTTCCTATACACGCTAAGAAATATGAAATGATTATTGAGACTCACCTGTCCTTCCTCCAGGAGCTTTTCTTTTATAAAGAAAAAAAAGGAAGCAAAGAGGGATAATCCTTATGATTTCCCTGTGGCATTCTGTTACATTGAGACTTAGCTCATTTCAGTTACTGTCATGAAAATGTAAGCAAAATGTTTGCATTTCTTTTCTTCTCAGCAACAACATCCCAAAAGAATGCCGATCTTGACGCGGTGACCAGTAGAATGGAGGTGCTGGTGGCCAGCATTAAAAGAAGGTCCCAGCGCCTTTACAAAGACACCGATGGCAGCAAAGGTCGGGCCCGGATTCGGCGCAAAATCAGAGAGGAGAAGGCCATTCTTAGCTCTGTTGTTGAAAAATACAACAGTATGGTTCCAGATACAGAAAGAATCGCCTTTGACATCATTCTCTCTGACGAGACAGTTTGGCCATGGCAACTTTCACATCGTGGTATGTACACAAATCTGTTGACAATTTTGTTTGATTCACATAGTAGCACAAAACCAATTATGCCTTATCACAGATTATTTCAGAAATTCTTTGAAAAATACTTACAATTCACTTATTTTCCACAACTGTATCCCAGACGCTGTAGATTTGAAAACCAAGAGGAAGGCGTTTGATGTTGTGATGGCAATAAGGAGACTTGAGGAGGAGAAGAAGATTGTTCTTTCTGAGATGGCAAAGCATTGGAAATCTCTCTCCACTCGTGCAGACACACTCAAGGAGATGTCATGCCAGCTTTCCAGTGAGGCATTGAAAAGTACGTATTTAAGTAATGTGTTGTAATACTATACTGTACATTGTAATTTTTTTTTCTGATAATTTTTTGTTTTACTCCCATAAGGTGAGCTGTGGGCTCTAAACGAAGAAGGGATCAAGGGTTTCCTCAGCTTAACTTTGAGAAAAAAGCAAGAAGTCACCAGAATGATGAAGCATGCAAGAGACTGTTATGCTCAAGTTTTGACTGGAACAAGTATGGACTTCCAGAATGATTGGGATGGATACGACAGTGATTCTGAACTGTCAGACGACTGAGTATGAGGAGCTCTCAAAGTGAGAAATGAGCATTAACTCACTTTTGTTTTGATTCCTTATATTTGTCAGTGTTTCCTTTTTAGTTTTTTAGGTTTTTTAGCAGTGGGGGCAGGTCCAAAAAAATCACCAGTTAACTTAATTTAAATTTGCAAGACCAGGCTTAAATGAACTGACAACATAAGTTATACGACTTACGGTTCTCAAGAACGTACACACACAATCTCAACTGGCTTATCATCCGTACAGCGTCTCTTTTTCCTTTCTCCCTTTTTCTGCTGAGTGACGCGCATGCCCGCTTTCATACATTCATATATTTCTGATATACAAATCTTTGTAATGTAAACAGTTTAAAAATGTCATTACAAAGTGACAATTATATTTTGGATATAAATATAAATTCTCTTCAGCGTTCTGCTTTCTCCACCCCATTCTATCAGGGAAATCTGTAGAAGCTTAACAGGTTTAACAGAGGCCATCCTTATATTTAACATATTTCAGAAATGAAATGCCATTTCTTTCAGCCTAAAGGCCTGGCCCCCATCTTGGGAACATAGGAATGACTGTGTCATAGAAGAAGGTCTGCTAAAATGACTGTTGTCACATTGCTGGTTCCAAGAAACAAAAAAATGTGGCCATGTGGACAACAATAAAGTTCTACTGTTCTTCTAATGTTGTAAATAAAAATTATTTGTTTATAAATCTCTGCTTCATTATTCAAAATGTTTCCTTAATTTTGGACAATAAACACTGTTTTCGTACAAGCTGCTGTCTAAGTAACATTTTAAAGCCTTGTAGTACTCAAGGTATAGCCAGCTTTGGTGTTATGAATAACCTTACAGTTGACACTAACCATATTCTTGTATCTACACTGTTTTTGGAAAAAAAAAAAAAAAAAAAAAGACACGTTTGTAAAATGGAGCTTGCCCTCAATATGTTTTCCATGTGTAAATGAAGTTTACTGCTACACACTATATAAGTTTGTAACAAATAAAAAGGAACATTTAAGTGTATTGACTACAAAACAGCTTTCCCATGAGTTATAGCCATGTTTTCAACCATTGTCAGCACACCTGAGAAGTCAATAAAAAAAGTAATAGTACTTAATAAATTATTAATACAATGATTTTACTGTCATAATCAGCCAGACAGTGTGTCACATACAGTAGGTTCTGACATAACAGTTAACGTTAGGCGTTATTGGCTTGAAATGCTCCAGATCCAGGCCTATGTAACGTTAGATGAGCAACTTTTCTCGTAGTTTTCTCTTCCTTTTCCAATTGGCTGCTTTGTAGTGAGAAATGTGCATTTTATTTTTACAAAACTAAAGATACAGATAATATACATTCATTGAACGAAGATTATCTTTCGTTGCTATGGCGGTTGCTATTGACGCAGCTGAAACCACGTAGCTTGCATTACGTACTTCCGCCCGGAAGTATTTTCTTCACTTTATATATAATTATATTTATAACATTTCTCCACAGAAAAAAACAATATGATAAGTCAACAATACGATATGTTCATGTTAATGCTATCACATTTAATAATTTCTCCTTCGATTCTGAGAAATATGTTTTTTTTTCTTTTTTGTAGCTGAAGGTTATGGAAGTGCCTCGTGTTGTGGGCGGAGTTTGCGCGTTCTACTGTTTGGCTAAAATATCTGAAATAAACCAACATTTTAAATTTTTGTTAACACAGATTATCTAAATGCAGTGTAATTACTAGTTTGACTGCACTAGATATTTGATATATTCAGTAGATATATCTTTTTACAACCCTAGTTTACAACCCTAATTTGCAAACCGAAAGAACTACAACTGTAGTGCTCATTTGTATCAAGCTGCATGGTGTGGCTATTGGGAATTGTAGTTTTTACCAAATTTGTATTTTCCTTAGAATTTGAGGTTGTAAATAGTTAGTTGAAAGTATAGTGAGGGGTTTAGGGGTATGGTAAACACATCTATGTAATCAGATTTTAAATATGTAATTGTTAAGTGGGTTTAAATACATTTTAACCATATTTGACAGCGCCCCTAGTTGTTGCCTATACTGTATATACCTCAGTATGATAGCTGAGGTCAAGAGCTCTCTATACCAGTTTATCCCATATATGTAGCCCCTTTTGTTGCTGAATTATAAGCCTTCAAACATGCACCAAGGTGAAGTTTCAAAGGTCAGTATTTCAAAGTAGGAGCTATATAGAATTTTTATATTAACATATGTTACTCTCCAGGTCAAGACCTTTCCAAAAATGTATTTGGTTTAGCTGTACAACAAAATTTTAATTTTCTCATTTCATGGACATAAGGCCATCTCAGGTCTAGTTTCAGAGAGCACTTTGAGGTGTCAATATATAAAATGAACATGTTTGTTTGTTTGTTTGTTTCTGAATGTGTAAACAGATTAATTAATGACCCCACAACATGAGGAATACCTTGTCCACACACACACACCCCACCAGGCTAGAAAAACACACACACACACACACACACACACACACACACACACACACACACACACACACACACACGTTTTTGTGAATTGTGGGGACTTTCCATAGGCATAATGCATTTTATACTGTACAAACCGTATTTTCTATCCCCCTACACTACCCCTAACCCTAAACCTAACCATCACAGGAAACTGTGCACACTTTTACTTTCTCACAAAAACATCATTTAGTATGTTTATTAATCCATTTACATTGTGGGGACCGCTGGCTGGTCCCCACAATGTAATATAAACAAGTATACACACACACACACACACACACACACACACGTATTTCTGTTTGGGACACACACATGGCTTATAAGCATAACTATTTATGTTAATGCTGCTATGATGGTACACATAC